>NC_050574.1:216075550-216153050 GCF_011100635.1 Trichosurus vulpecula
TCCTCATTTTGCAGTCATCTTTTTAATGGTACAGGTCAAAACAGATCTCTGCTTTCTCTTGCTGTAGGAAATCCATCCACATCCTCCCATAAATCCTCCTTAAGAAAACCTACCCAAAATGCCAGATATCTTCCTCTAATATTTATTGAGTACAAGTGCAAAATATGGGCTAACTAGTCTATATGTTATCCTTCACTCCTGCTAGACTATGAGCCTATCTCACTTTCTCATCATATGTTTCTTGGATCATATATTTTATACCACTACTTGTGTATAAGTCATCATTGGTAATATATTGCAGTTTACATGTGCCCACTTTCCCATTGTTGTTTAGGTCCTCTGTAATTTTTATTCTTCAGAGATTTGGGGGGCACAGTGGATGCAGTGTCAGGCCTGGAATTAGGAAGACTTATCTTTTCAAGTTCAAATCCAGCCTCAGATACTTATGAGCCTGTTTGACCCTGGGGAAGTCACTTAACACTACTTGCATCAGTTTTCTCATCTGTAAAATCAGCTAGAGAAGGAAACCACTCTGTTACCTTTGACAAGAAAACCCTAAATATGGTCATGAAGAGTCTGAAATGACTGAATAATGACAATAACAACAAAATGATACTTTACCATATAACATTCTCTCCCTTCCTCACCTCCCCTAGCACTAAAATGTTAGGTTTTTGTGTTAAGGAACAACTTGGGATCTCTGAAAGCACAATGTAATGTCCTAAATGTAATTCATTTTTGCTCTTTCTCCTGGTCAATTCTGTACTCAGCTCATTGTCCAACCACAGAAAAAGCCATCTGCATGCATTGCCTCCACTTCTTTGCCTCCCTCTCCCTTCTATGTTACAACCTGGCTTCCAACTCTACCACTAGACTAAAACTATCCTCCTTAATGTCAGCAACAATCAGTTAATTGCTGAATCCTGTCACCCCATCTCAGTTCTCTTTCTTTACATCTCTACAACACTGTTGACCAATCTCTCTTTGGTACTCTACTGTTTCTGGGCTTTTGTGACATTACTCTTTTCTGGATCTTCTCCAACATATCAGATTGATCCTCCTCAGTCTTCATGTGATCAATCACCAAACATCCATTAATCACCCAATATGTGCCAAACACTGTGATAGTTGCTGGAAATATGACAAAAATAATACTATCCCTACCTTCAAGGAACTTATGCTCTACTTGGTGACAGAACAAATATATAAACAAATACATAGCCATATAACACTGGTTTTGAAAATACTGATTTGTTTTGATGTGATCAATACATTATGGAACAATCTGAGCATTCGCTTATGCATAATTTCATCAGTGAGAAACAGGGAGAATGAAGAAAACTGAACCAACAATTCTCAATCTGCAACCTTTCTAATGCTCACTTCCACAAAAAAAAGGATTCAGATGCTTTCCAAGTTAAAGTACCACATTTATTACATATCTTCCAGAGATGTAGGAGCTTTGGAGGTCTGGTCCCCAGGCAAGCACTCCACCATCTACTCTTGGCTCACCTTCCACCAAGAACCAGGGTGAGCTGCAGCTCAAAGCTCTGGATGAAGTCTCTATACTATATTGAAGAAGATGGGACTGATGCAAAGTTGGACATTTTAGAAAGATTTGGTTTCCCTCCCCAGTTTTGACAATTAAAGAGGTAAAATCAGTTATCCAGAAACAATAAGCTTTCCAGAATTTTCTAGAATTTCATTCTCTTAGAGTTCTAGAGAGATAAAGCTTTAATAAGAATTTCCCCTAGTTTTGGTCTAAGGATCTGAAATATTTAGGATCGACACAAGCTAAATCTAGAGGAGGTATGAGTTTCTGCATCGGCCCTTTTGTAGTTTGTTGTTGTTCAGTTATGTCTGATTCTTTGTGACTTCATTTGGATTTTCTTGGCAAAGACACTGAAGGGGTTTGCCATTTCCTTCTGTAGCTCATTCTACAGATGAACTGAGGCAAACAGGGTTAAATGACTTACTCAGGGTCACACAGCTAGTACATGTCTGAGGCCAGATTTGAACTCAGGAAGACTCATCTTCTTGACTCCAGACCCAGAACTCTGTGCACTGCACCACCTACCTGCCTACCTCTTACCTACACCTTTACCTCCTGGAGTTCCTGAGGAGCAAAGATGACATAATCTCATGCTCTTCCAAGGATGATTTGGAGGTAGAAGTTTCACTCATTGGGAACTCATGCCATGGAATTCTGCAATTCGTCTGATAGACTCCAAGGGACTAAGAGGAAAATAAACACTCTCAGCACAACAAAATTTTTTTATGTGTTGTACAAGTCAATGATACATGCACCAGAAGTTTTAAGTGTTCTGCTAAAAGAGAGAGAATCTTTTTTTTTAATGTAATGGACTTTTTGAAGGGAGAGGTACAGAATAGGAGTAGTTAGGTGGTACAGTGGAGATAGAGCACCAGGCCTGAAGTCAGGAAGAACTGAGTTCAACTCTGTCCTCAAACACTTATTAGCTATATGAGCCTGATCAAATCACTTAACCTCAGTATGCCTCAGTTTCCTCATCTGTGAATAGGTATAATAGTACTTACCTCCCAGGGTTGTAGTGAGGGTTAAATTGTAAACAACTTAGTACAGTGCCTGGCACATAGTAATGTTTGGTGGTAGTAGTGGTAGTAGTAGTAAAAAGTTTTTATTTTGTTAACATTTCAGTTCAGTAATACTATAACACAGTTTATCATAGAATGTCCAGTTATTTCTAATCTAGGGAATACTGGTATTTGAGTTTCTTTCAAATGTAAGTGTTAAGCTGAGAATAGGTTGTCATTAGTGCAAAAATTCTCACTTGCAGGCTATTTCCACCCAATCCAATAGAAGGTAATAAAAAATTCTGAAATATTTGTCTTGAATGAGAACACAGGAAGCAGTGGCCAGTTGATCCTTCAAATCTATGTCAATCCTACTGGTGCCAGCCCCAGTCACATGGAAGTGTTGCCCTTGCATTTGACCTGGCATTCCGGGAGCCCCATGTGATCCTTTCCCTAGTCCTTACATTCTGATTCACAGTGCTTCAGCCCAAATCTTTCAACAACACTTATGGCCAACTTTTCATCTGTACTAGAACTTTCTTAACTGTAGTAATTCTCGAGTTGTCAATAAAAGGCTCCCTTTCACCCACTATAGTTATAATACCAGGAATGGTGATAAATAATGTACTTCTGATAACATATCAAGGCTATTTATACTGAAAACAACTTAGCTAACATGGCTCAGGGCAACAGGCTCCCTCATTCTGAATTTGTTACCCATTATGAGCATTAATTTCTGGAAAAAACAATAGCGTTTTTGGTGGTGATTCCAGAGTGTGAGACAAGTGGGGGTGAGGGGTGGAAAGGAGGTAGTTGCCACCAGCTGCCTCAGTGACAGGAAGGAGATGGAACTTCCTCCTTAGTGAAGAAGAGAACAGTTACCCACAGCAGTTACAATACCCCTCACTTCCTACAGGGTCAACTTTCTGTTATCTTAAGCATGGGGTCTATATTTTTTCTCTCTTTGTTAAAGGGGAACACATGTATATTTTGTGTCATCTTAATGTTACTTCATCCACTCATCAGTAAAAACAAAATCTCAAATATTCCATTTTAATAATTCTTGGATACTTAGCCAGCCAATTAGAAGCTAAGAAATAAAGGTTATATCTTCTCTTCTGTGTCCTTATACACAGAGTAGTTGGTGAAAATCTGAAAGATGGAACTTTTTTTTGGAAAGGAGAGAGAACCTTAGCTCTGTCTGCATCATTTCTTTTCGGTTTCTGCTTTCACACTGGGCTCCCCCGCTCCCCCCACCTCACACACATTGTATGCAATTGCTAAAGAGGTCTGAGAGAAGTAGCCTGTGTGTGCTCAGGAACAGCTTTTGAGTCTTCCCCATATGCCTCTTTCACCTGCTAAGATGCTCTACTGACCCACAATGCAATTAAGCCGTAATGTTTTGTAAACCTTCCTATTAAAATGAAACGACCATAATCTACCAAAGGAGGGATCTTCATCCCTTGAGCATTCTACTTTACAGAGCATCTCTGGGCAGGCACAGTGGCTTATTCCTCTCTGGTGTGCTGACACTCTGTGCTCAGGAAGTTTCAGTTTGATTCCAAGCACTGCAAGACAAATTGGGAATCATAAACCCTGGTACATAACAGTGGTTTTCCAGCTCAAAAGTAGCCACTCAAGGCAAGGAACAGAGAGAGAGGGCGGGGGAGAGAATCACCTCTTTGTATCCCACAAACCTTTCAAATGTCCTTACAAGGATTTTGAGTGTATTTCTGCCAATATCAGCAATGGTGAAGTTCACCTTCACTACAATCTAATTCCAGCACTAACTGGCAGTCTAGCACTAGTGAAAATAACATTCCGGTTTCCTCCATGACCTTAGTCCCGACATGATAACGGGAGCCCTCAACAACTCATTTCTAGCTTGGAATTCTTGATGGTTTATTTAGTTTGACTGACTGTTGGAGATTGCTATTATGAATACAGTTGCTAGGGAAGGACTGCCATAGTGCTGTTTGGCTTTTAAAGGGGTCAGGATTTTGCAACATCTCAAATAACACTTATGGCTTAATGTCTGCAAACAATGCAGCATTTAACATTTACTATGCATGAAGAGGATCATAGTTCATCATTTATTATTCAAAAATTATGTAAAATATTTTTATGATGGAATATGAAGAATGTGCTCAAAATATTCATGTGGATAAAAAACCCATAGCAATTTTATCTTAAAACATCAATATGTAATCAAAGAAGCATTGAGGGCTTTGTGTAATGAAGCCAATTTTAAATGTTTGAAAATTCAGAACTTTAAAGTCCTTTAGGCGAATTGAACTGTTTTTTGTTATTCCCCAAAGTGAACATGTATGTGCCTCTTTACTCAGTGATAGTTTCATCAGCAATAGCAATGAACAGCTTTTTTTCATCTGTCAAACAGAAGCCCCCAAAGCTCTAAAATTCAAGAGCTCTGTCTACTGGCCTGATTTTGTCTTCTTCATAAGCTCTGGTATTTTGTCTGGCATCTTATAAAGTCCACTGATGATAAACAGTGGTACAAATGCAGTTGAGAGATTTGCTGACTCTTTCACAAATGCAACTGCGACATCCCAAGTCAACATGAGGTAAGGTCTATATTCAATGGGGTGTGTTTTCCTAATTCATGATTTAGGTCAATTTGCTTCTCCCAGATAGAAGATCACCAATCTTAAGAGCTTGGTTTTAGTGGCAATGGATCTGAAATTAGAAAGAGAATGGAATCTCACAATAAATTGTCTATTCACATCAGAAAAAGTACTATCGTATGGCTGAGGTGGAATATGACAAGCTACAAAGAATTGGAAATGAAAATCACTCAGAGAGCAGTGGAGAGGAGCATGGTAGATGTGCTCACATTGTATTACATTATAAACAAGGAATTATAAATAAATAAAGTAAAGGATGTCATTAGAAAAATACAAAAGCAAAAAAAAAAGATGATGGACTGTTTATACTGTGAATATAGTAATAATCAACAGACGGTCTATATGTTCCGCTGGTGCCCTCACCGTGTCAAGAGAAGGAAGACACCCATTCTTAATCAGAATGTTGGGTGGAAGTCCTGTGGTAAACTTATTAGAGGATAAAAACAAGATTATATTATATCTGGCTTCAGACATTTAGTGGCTCTGTGACCTTGTATAAGTCAATGAACCCAGTTTGCCTCCGTTTCCTCATCTGCAAAATGAGCTGCAGAAGGAAATGGCAAACCACTCCAGTATCTTTGCCAAGAAAACCTCGAATCAGGTCATGATGAGTACAACATGACTAAAATGACTGAACAAAAAAGGTCCTTCTAGTCTGACTCAGATCCCTCAAAAGAATCCCTTCTGGAATCTATGACAAGTGGTAATCTAAGCTCTTCTTTAAGACTTCCAATGAAGAAGAATCACCAGTTTTCTGCAGCAGTCCATTCCACTTCTGGTGACCTAAATTATTAGGAAGTTCTTTATATTAAGCTTAAATTTACTTCCTTACAATTTCAAATTCTAGAGTCAAGCAAAGCTAATCTGTTCCAAACCCTTCTTTGTGATAGTCTCCCAATACTTGAAACTAGCTCTTTGGAGACTTTCCTTTGGATTAAATGTTCCTAGTTCTTTCAAATGATTCTCATGTGCATAAATGTGAAGCCCACCACCACCCCATTCATCTTCCAGTGGATATTCTCTAGTTGATCAAAGTCCTTAATAAAATGTTTTCCAGACATTAATACAATATTATAAATGTGGCTAGACCAAGGCATAGTACCTTGGAACTATTCCCATCTTCCTGGAAGCTATGTCTCTATTATTGTAGCCCTAGACAATAATAAATTTTTGGCTTCACCATCAAAATGTTGACTCACACTAAACTTACACCCCACAATTCTACCCTCCACCCAGAATCATTTTTCAGATAACTGGTTGTTCATTCTTTCCTCTTAAAATTGTAAAGCAGATGTTTTTCAGACAAGTGTAAGATTACATCTATCCCTATTAAATTTTGTCTGATGTTCTGATGTTCTGGCCTGTCAAGATCTTTTGGGATATGAATTTTATCATGCAGTACATTAGTTGTCCCTTCCAGCTGTGACTGTATATGAAGTACACAAAAAAAGAGTAATATGAAATAAGACTAGTTAAGTAGGTTAAAGAATGGTGGGCCATAAATGCCAGGCAGTGGAGTTGGTATTTTATTGGGAAGGCAATAGGGAGTCATTGGAGACTTCTGGCCAGGGAACCATGTCATATCTGTGCCTCACAGTGGTTAATTTATCAATTGTGTGGAGATTAATAAAAAGAAAAGATTGGAAATAAGAAACTCAATTTAGAGGTTGTTGCAATAATCTAGGTGAAAAATTATGTGGGCCTGAACTAAAATGGTATTTATAGGAATTGAAGGACAGATGATGGATATGAGAGTTATTGTAGAGATAGATGTGATATTAAGCTTTTGACTTGGCACCTGATTGTATAGGGCGTAGGGTGAGGAAGAGAGGTATTAACCTATTTGTCTCTGGTCCTCTACATCTTTGGCAATTGCTTCTTTAAATCTTTTGCTGTCTTCTCCTCAAAGTTGCTTAACCTCTTTAAATTTCATTTTCCATATCTATAAAATGAAGGAATTAAACTCTATGACTTCTGAGGCTCTAGGATTTAATGTTGTTGGTCATTCTTGGTGCCAAGCAGAGTAGTATGGTCCACTTTATAACAGCTTGATCTGCACGGGTCTGATCATGTTACTCTCCCATTCAATAAACTCTAGTAGTTCAATATTCCTCCAGGATAGAATGTAAAATTCTCTATTTGTTTTTTTTTTCCTTGAAAATTCCTTTTCCTAAAAGTATTTTATTTTTTCCCCAATTACATGTCCAGACAATTTTTAGCATTCATTTTTACAAGATTTTGAGTTTCAAAATTTTCTCTTCCCCTCCCCTCCCCTCTTTTGAAGATGGTAGGCAATTTGAAATAGGTTACACATATGCCATCATGTAAAACATATTTCCATATTAGTCACAGTTATGGAAGAAAAAAACAGATTAAAAGAAAAAAAACTTGAAAGAGAATAAAGGAAGTGAAAAAGATGCTTTGATCTGCATTAGGAGTCTATCAGTACTTTATCTGAATGTGGATAGCATTTTTTTTGTGAGTCCTTTGTACTTCTCTTGGATCATTGTGCTGCTTGCAAGAGCTGAGTCATTCATAGTTCATTATCACACGATGTTTCTGATGCTGGATATATTTTCTTAGATCTGCTCATTTCATTTTGCGTCAGTTTGTACAAATCTTTTGATGTTTTTCTGAAATCTGCCTGTTCATGGCTTCTTATGGCAAAATAGTATTCCATTACATTCATATATCATAGCTTGTTCAGCCATTCCCCAATTGATTGGCACCCCCTCAATTTCTAATATTCTGCCACCATGAAAAGGACTGATATAACTATTTTTGCACATGTAGGTACTTTTGCCGTTTTTGGTGATCTCTTTGGGATACAGAACTAGTAGTAGTATTGCTGGATCAAAGGGTATTCACAATTTGATTGCCCTTTGGGCATACATAGTTGCAAATTGCTCTCCAGAATGGTTGGATCAGTTCACAACTGCCCCATCAGTGCATTAGTGTCCCAATTTTCCCACATCCTCTCCAAGATTGATCATTTTCCTTTTTTGTCATATTAGCCAATCTGATAGCTGTGAAGGGGTACCTCAGGGTTGTTTTAATTTGCATTTCTCTAATCAAAAGTGATTTAGAGCATTTCTTCATATGTCTATAGATAGCTTTGATTTCTTCATCTGAAAATGGGTTGTTCATATCTTTGATCATTTATCGACTGGGGAATGGCTTGTATTGTTAGAAATTTGACTCAGTTCTCTATATTTTTTGAGAAATGAGACCTTCATCAGAGAGATTTGCTATATAAATTGTTTCCCAGCTTTCTGCATTCCTTCTAATCCTGGTTTCATTTGTTTTGTTTGTACAAAGCCTTTCAATTTAATATAATCAAAACTATCTATTTTACATTTCATAATGCTCCTTATCTCTTATTTGGTCATGAGTTCTTTCCTTCCCCATCGATCTGACAGGCTGTTCTAATTTACTTATGGTTTCACCCTTGATGTCTAAATCATGCATGCATTTTGACTTCATCTTGGTATACAGTATGAGATGTTGGTCTATACCTAGTTTGTGTCCTATTGTTTTCCAGTTTTCCCAGCAGCTTTTGTTAAATAGGGAGTTCTTAACCCAAAAGCTGGGGTCTTTGGGTTTATCAAACACTAGTTTACTATGGCCATTGACTACTCTGTCTTTTGTACCTAATCTATTCCACTGATCCACCACTCTATTTCTTAGCCAACACCAGACAGATTTGATGAATACTGCTTTATAATATAGTTTGAGATCTGGTATTTCTAGGCCACCTTTCTTTGTATTTTTTTTTCCATTAATTCCCTTGATATTCTTGACCTTTTGTTCTCTGTTTGGCTTCTAAAGCTTTTCATGACCTAGTCTCCTTGTACCTTTCCAGTACTCATAACTTGTTCTCCTTCATTATCTCTATGATTCAGTGACATGGACCAACTTACTATTTCTCCCTCAAGATACGCTATCTTCTGGCTATGCCTTTTCACTGGTTTTCCTTGTTGCCTGGAATTATCTCCCTCATCTGACTCCTGGTTTCTATGTCTTCCTTCAAGTTATCAGTTAAAAATCATCTTTTCATGGTCCCTCTTAATGCTAATGTCTTACCTCTGAGATTATCTCCAATTTATCTTGAATTTTTTTGGTCATACATAGTTGTCTACATGTTATCTCCATCATTAGACTGTGATCTTCTTGAGGGCAGGGACTATTTTTGTCTTTCTTCATATCTTTAATGCTTACTTCAGTGTCTGGTACAAATAGGTACAAAATGCCTGTTGACTACTATGTGAATGACCAGAAAATAGGGTATATTTTGTAAGTAGGCAGAAAATAACAATATCTGGTTTAGCAAATATAGAGTTTATGATGAGATCAACAACTAGGTGTCACCAAGATCCATGGAACAAATAGAATTAGCAATCTAAGGTCAAAAAAAGGGCTAACAAAAGTTAGAAACCAGATGCATCAAGGTAAAGCACATGAGATCGAGTAAAGAATGTCTCAAAATTTAATTTATTACACTCAATAAACCAAATGTTCCTTTAGATCTTTAAGCTAGGGTGTCAAAGGGAAGCTAGCCTCATCTATCAAGTTTTTTGAATGAAATATCCTATGGATGACTTCCATTAAAATTCTATTAAAAGTTTCCATCCCCCCAGAATGTAGCTATGAGCCTTTGAACCTTCACTATAGCAATGTAGATTATAGGACAGTAAAAAACAAAACAAAACAAAATCAAAAACAAACAAAAAAAATCCCCACTAGACTTGGAGTCAGAGAATTGAATTTTATATCCAGATATGCCACTTTCAATCTACATGACCTCAGGAAATTAAATTTACCTCTCTGGGCATCAGTTTCTAATCTTTAAAATGAGGAAGTTGGTATGGATGCAGGTAAGGAGATGGACAAAGAGCAATCAGACAGGTAGAGATAGGGAGCAGAATCATGGAAACCTAGAAAGGAGAGAGTAGCTAGGAAAAGGTGATCATCAATGCCAAATGCTGCAGAGCAGTCAAAAAGGATGAGGACTGAGAAAAAGTAATCATATTTAGAAACTGAGAAATCCTTGTTAATTTTAAAGAGAGCAATTTCAGCTGAATGATGATGTCAGAAAGCAGACTGCCGAGGATTTAGACCAATACCTAGATTTTGCATACTGTAAGCAAAAATCAAAACTCTGGCGTTTGCACTTAATTTTGGCCAGTGAAAAATCCTTCTATCTCTCTATAAAATGAATACCTTTATCGTATAGTTTAGAAAACTGAGTGCTAGAATTGTGACCTGCCCGAGGTAATAAGAGTGACAGTGGCAAAACTGGCAGTAGATTCTGTGTATCCTATTTTTTCAGTTAAATTGTCTTTCTGCTTCACCACCCTACAATGTACTGGGTGATTTTCTTATATGAGTGTTATTTAAATTCTTTTTTTCATATTTTGACTTATGGGTTTTGTTTGCTCCCAAATTACATTTTTAAGACTTGAATTACTGGCTTCCATTGACTTTAATTAAACTCATTATGGCTTCACACGTCTGGCACTTATTTAAAAATGCAAGTTTTAAAGTGAGCCAAGTGGCTTGATTCAAGCCCTCTCAGCATGTATCCATAGCAAACTGTCCTGGACCAAAATTCACTGACAATATGCTTCTTTGATATTGACTAATTGACTGCTTTAATTTTTTCCCCAAATATATGTCACTATGCTTTATCTTTACTAAAAAATGTGTCCTAAATGGATGTGATTAAGACTGAATGATTTGGTAGATAAGATTGTCCTATTGTCATGGTTTCTGCGTACTTGTTGGTATGCTAAATAATGGAAAGGACTGGTGAGACAAATGTATTGAGTTCATTTGCATCAATGTTACCATGATACCTGAACATCTGAACAGAAAGTGAAAAAAATCAGGCAATCATTCATGTTTCATTTGCATTAGGCTAAACATCTGTAGATATAGAACTATCCAGATGGTTGACTGACTTTGCATCCAGATGTTTGGCATTGCAGCAAAATAGCCAGTAAATTATGATTTTTGAAGCAACATGTGATAGTAACAGTACCTTTGATTGTCCTATTATAATACTGATGATACAGGCTATACATAAATCAACCAGTGATCTTTTACATCTAGGTGGTGTAGTGGACAGAGTCCTAGACTCAGAGCCCAAAACACCCTAGTTTGAAATCTACTCACACACTTACTAGTTGTGTGACCCTGGGTAAGACATTTAACCACTCTCACTCTATTTCCTCTATAAAATGGGGATAATACTGTCACCTAGCTCTCAGGGTTTTTGTGAGATCAGTTAAGATAAATACACAAAATCTAAAAGCACTGTATAGATGCTGGGTATTGTTATTATCATTAACATCTGCCATTCTCATTGCTTAATGTTGATATAGCAACTTTTCAAAGCACTTTCATCCACAAAATTTCATTAGATCCTCACAACCTTATAAGCCATGGGGCAGATAGGGCAGGTATTTTTATCCTTAGGTTACATATGAGAAAACTAAGTCACTAGGGTACTAAATGATTTTTTTGAGGGTCACCTACCAAGTTAGAGGCCAAGTTGGAACTTGAAGAGCCATGCCATCTTGTGCTTAGTATGGTGATGTCAATTTTGAACCAATATGCCTTTCAGTCTCTCTTTGCCATCTCTTTAACTCTTCTGACCAAGTGGTTGGTGCCTGTAGGCAACTCCATAGAGCCACAAGGCTGTTGTATAGTGGAATGGACTTAAGGTAGCCTATTGGTGGCAGTTTGGGCCAGGGGCCAATGCGCCACACTGGAAGCTTTAGTGCTTTACCCTCTGGCGAATGTACCAAAGGGTACCAACTCCTGTTACATAGCACATCTGCCCGTATAAGACAACAGGTTTCTATAACCCACTATGCTTCTGGAATAGCTATTTTCCAAGAGAAGTATATGCTTTGCAAAATAAATCATACTCTCTCATTTAAACTGTGCACAACTGTGGCCCTATTACTGCACTAACTTTTAAAAATTGTAACAATTCTCATACAACATTTAAAAAACCCCACAAACTTCTAAATTTGCATTATGGTTTTAATTAAATTTTATAAAGATTCCAAGATCCTGGTTGGTTGTGCAATTGAGAAAGATTAAGACACCACTTGATAAAGCCCTATGCCAACATACATGTCTATGGTAGCATTTCAATAATGCAGTATTTTATTGCTTCATTGAAATTTCCTTCATTTTTAAAATTGAAGCAATTAAACATATATTTACATATATATGTATATATAAGCAAATGGTAGATTTATGCAGTAGTAATATAGCCTGAATTCAGCAATATTATACACAATTTAAGGCTCGAGATATATTTGCTTATAAAAACATAGCAGCTCTACAAAACAATTTATTCTATTTTCCTAAATTATTGGTGCCAAGATTTTCCTCCTATAATTCATGGTGTCACCCTTCTTCCAAGACTCTGGGTTCACATGGACTAGATTTGATACTTGGGGCTGAATCTAAGGGCGTCATTTTCTCTCTTCAGCTGATTTCTCCACTTGGGAACTCTAGAAAAATTCCCTTGTATATCAAGGGTATAACTTGTGTCTTGGTTTCCCTAAATGTGAGAAATGGGGGTTCTATCTCTTGTACAAGGATTTAAGGTACTAAATACATGTTAGGTAATGGACAAATTATTTAACTCCACAGAAATTTTTTTTAAAATGCAAGACTCCTAGAATCCCATAAAAAACTGAGAACACAAAACCACTTAGGTGGTCTGTCAAGTTCCCCAAGAAAGGAACCGAATTTGGTGTTGCTTTTGGCACAATCTTTCACCATTTTACTGAGCCCCTCTTTCTTATAGAGTCTCATATAATCTCTCTAAAACTTATAGCACAATCCCTTGGTTTAGGCTCCCTCTGAAATATAAATACACTTTAGGGGCTACTAAACAAGCAATGAATGTCCTTTCTCATTGGATTTGTATTATTCAAATAATGTACTTGCTTTAATCTAAAAGAAGCATTCTGCAAAGAAACTATGTGAATAATCCTCTTCTTTTTCTGTTGGGGGTATGTGTGCTGGTCTCATAATTTTACAGACCAAGGTGTGGTTCCTTTGATAATGCTACCTCCCAACCCACTCCAACAGTTAATCATCAACTTCCCAGTATCGTAATAGGAAAGACACTTGCTGATAGCAAGATATCAGTGGGCATGCTTATAATCTCTGGGAAGTACCTTTCAGATGGTTCCAAACAAAGGCTCACATTTAAAAACATTATTGTAAGGAGGTTTCCATGGCACAAAAGAATCCACGATATAATAAAAGGTTAAGAAACTCTGCTAAAAGGCTTATATGGAAAAAAAAGAAAGAAAAAAGGAAATAGGTTGCAACAGGAAAAAACTTCATCTTAAAAGGTGGTGCTTGAACTGAGTTTTAAGAAAAACCAGGGTATCTGAGAGGTGACAGCGAGGAGGGGGAGCATTCAAGGCATGGAGGGGGGAGGTGCAGCCAGTGCAGAGGCACTGGCAAGTAGGCCAATAAAGTAGGACTGAAGAATAAACGAATGGGAGAATACTAGAAAGGGTCAGGTTATGAAGAGATTTGATTGTCTCCATGACCCCCACCCCCATTCCACAAAAAAGGAGCTTATATTTGATTCTAAATATAATAGTGAGTGAATGGAGCTCCTTGGTGAAATGGGCAGACATGCAGTTCAGGAATATTCCTTTGGTGGCTCTGTGGAAGATGGACTGGATTGGGGAAAGGCTTGAGATGAGAAGACCAAAAGGCAGGATATTGCAACAGGTAGTAAAGGCTTAAACTAGGCTGGTGGCTGTAGGAGTTGAGAGAAGGGTATGCTTGTGAAGGTTATTGTGGAGATATGGAGGATGAGTCAGCAAAGGTGACTGAGGAGTGGTCAAACACTTGGTAAGAGAAGCAGGAGAGAATGATGTCAGGAAAAGCCACAGAGAGGAGAGGGTATCCATGAGGAGAGGGTGATCAACAGTACTGAATGCTGCAGAGAGATCTAGAAGGATGAGGACTGAGAAAAGATCCTCAGATCTGGTGATTAAAACCATTGGTAATGTTGAAAAGAGTTGTTTCAGTTGAATGATGAGTTTGGAAGCTAAATTGGAAAGGACTGAGGAGTGAAAGGAGAGGAAGTGGAGGCAAAAGTATAGACAGCTTTTACAAAGAGATTGGCTGTGAAAGAGAGAAGACATATATATGGTAGGCCCATTTGTTAGAAAGGTAGAAATTTTAATCAGAATCACACCAGGGAAATGGAATACTCAGTAGGAAACTTCAACCTGGTAGCACGCTGCTGAATCTATGACCATTCATCTCATTAATGAACAATCACCTTGATAACTATCTCCTGTCTTCATCCTTGTACTACTTGCCCCTAGAAAAGATCAGTAGTGTGATGATGTCCCAGGTAAACGGACATATGGGAAAATTCCCTGTGTGTCTTCTCTAATCAAAAAACCCCACAGTAACACACAAAGAATTTCAAATTTACATGGAAGAAAAGGAATCCATATCTTGAAAGATTACTACAATGATATTAGTGGGGGTGTTGTGAGGTTTAAATGAGATAATCGATATATGGGACTTTGCAAACCTTGACACACCATGTACATGCTAGTTGTTGTTGTTGTATTTATCCTACAGACACCAGACCTCAAGTCTGGTGACGACTTTATTCTCTGAGACTTCTATTGCGTTCCTGCTAAGCTCAAGTAATGTTTATAGAGCTACAAAGGGGTGTGCTATTAAATATTTAACAGCGAGACTTTCTAGGAGTGGGGGTAGGAAGTACACCCACACTTTTAAGTTTAATTGGCATTATTAAAACTTTCTTAAGTCTGGAAATCAAAAAAAAATATAAATCAAACTATTATTTTTGGTAATTTCCAATTTCTGAGCTGTAATATTCATGGTGAAAATTTAACAATTGGCTCTTCAAGCCATTTAAATCTGACTCTAGCACCTGCTTAATGATTGGCCCTTCAAACGCATTCTCTTTTGTGTTTGCCCTGTACTTCATTTTGCTTTTGCAGAGTTATGTCCACTGGTTCCAATATCACTTCCTAATAAAAACAATAGCATTTATGCAACAATTTAAGGTTTTTAAAACACTTCACAAATTTCTCATTTTATCCTCATGACAACCATGGGCATTAAGTGCTATTTTTTACATTCTTTTTACCGATAAGGAAACTGAGGTTGACAGAGGTTAAATGATTTGCCTAAGAGGCCTAGCTCTTTATCCATTGGACCTCCAAGCTGCCAATATATCTGTGATATTAATTGCTGATCACATAGACACATGATTACCAAGGTGTATTTTCCATGGAGTTATATATGTACTGTTTATTTTCTTTGTTCCATGGCACTGCATCCAATGTTTCTCCTTCCTGCTACTGATAATATTTTTGCTCTTAGGACTTTTCTTCAGCATGTCTGCCCTGGATAAGGCAGAATTTCTATAGTCCCTCTGGTACAAGTGACTCATAACAACAGAAGGACATGATGTTCTCCATTTGGTCCTTGATCTATGTCACTTTACTGTGCATTTGGCTGCCTTGAGTGCCCTGGGAGAAATTTCTTCATAAACAGAATTAGAAGGACCAGAGTTGTAACTAGAAATTTTTTAATCTGTGGCAAAAAAATTGGAAGGTAAGCAGGCCCTGGAAGATGGGTACTATGGCACCAGGAACTTGGAATTGGTGGCTTGAGGCCATATAAGAGACTGGGATCATTTTGTTCATTGCATGTTAGTGGATGACCACAAAGTGTGAAGCAAGGTTATGGCAGTGTCTGGAGCATGTTAGGGAAGAAATATGCTCTTCATTGCCCTGTATGTGAGCACCCTGGGATAAAATCCTGATCATTCAATTCTAGAACATGGGGTTTTTTGGGATGATTTAATGATTTTATTTGCATAAATCCAAATTGTTTTCCAAAATGGTTGCACTGATTCATAACACCACCAACAACGAACTAGAGGGAGAATCTTCCCAAAACTCCTCCAGCAATGACTATTACTGGCTTTTATCACCTTTGTCAATTTATAGGGTGTGAGGTAAAACCTCAAGGTTTTGATTCGCATTTCTATTTTTAAAAATTTATTTATTTATTTTCAGTTTTCAATATTCACTTCCATAAGATTTTGAATTCCAAATTTTCTCTCCCTTCCTCCCTTCCCCCCCACCCAAGACAGCATGCAATCTGTTCTAGGCTCTACATATACATTTATGTTAAGCATTTTCACATTATTTATATTGTAAAGAAGAACTAGAACTAATGGGAGGAACAATTAGGAAAGAAGAAACAAACAAACCAACTAAAAAAAGCAAATAACATACTTTGATCTACGTACAGACTTCATCATTCTTTTTTTGGATGTGGATAGCATTTTCCATCATGAATCAATTCTAGAACTCTTGAAAGAGCTACTGTGGTTGTAATTCACGTTTGTTATATGAGATAAACTATCCTGAAATGTTGAATCACTATACCCCTTCCTAATATTTGTTGTAAAGGTTAGGGAGGAGAATATTAGAAATCACTACCCTAGCCATACTAAGTTTCTCTCACAGAGGTCTCATTGCATGGCTAAGGATGAAGGGAGCGCTTTTCAAAATACTTCTGTGTTACGCATCTCCTCAGTTGCCCTAGCACGTACCAATTCACTTACTTCTTCAATTTTTCTTATATAGTTTTCTTATATAGTCACTGAAATAACCCAAACCAAAGTCGCTGCCCAATTTTGCAGGCCTCTCTCACCTTATTCCCTCCAACACTGAGATCTCCACTCATGCTCTAGAAGCTGTGGCTCCATTTCGAAACAGTCATTTGATCAATATCAGTAATAAGGTTACTGAAATCATTGGCATCTTTGAGATTTCTAGGACAGATGTCCCTAATTCCAGCTGTATGTCTTCCCAGATCTTAACAAATGCCCACCCTCCCCCATTTCTCTTCTGACATCCATTTTCTCTCTTGACCCCAAAGAGAAACACATCCTCCACTGGTCTTAGAGCAGAAATTGTTTAGCTGCTTCTAGGCTGTGTAGTAAGGAAGTAGTGAGTACTAAGTGAGTAGTGAGTAGTAAGGAAGTAAGTGAGTAAGTAGAGAGTAAGTAAGGTGCTGACAGCCTTCTCGAGTGTTTCATGGTCCAGAATGCTTCCCAACCTCTTTTTGTTGCTCCTTCAGACTGGTGTTCTCACAGAGAATATATCAAAACCAACCCTATTTTTCCCTTAGTCTTTTCCCCATACTGAAGGAAGGGGAATGGTAAGGGAGACCTTGGAAATGAAGAGATCTATTGGACAGGACTTTAAATTCAGGATTTTCCCTTTGGTCTTCCTTAATCCTTCTTTACCCCTCTGCCCTTCAACTAAGGTAGAGCCCTGAATTTAAAAATCCTTACCAAGGGATAAAAATTTAAACTCTTCTGTTTAGCTTTTAAAGTTCTATACTACCTGGACCCAACCTACCTTATTCTCTCTCTCTCTCTATGATCTGGCCAACTGGCCTTCTCTCTGGTGCTCACATCGCACTCCATCCATCAACTGATACCTTTGCACTGGTCTCCTCTTCCATATCTGGGATTCCTTTCCTTCTTATATCCATTTTATAGATGCCTTCTCTTGTGAGGTGCAGGCACTATGTTCTACATGAAGCCTTTCCCAATCCCTCTAACTGTTAGGGCTTTCCCCCCAAAACTAGTTAGTGTTTAACTTCTTTGTATATTTTTGCATTTATTTACTTTATATGTATGTTGTATATATGTTTATTGATGCTGGGTCCAGAGTCAGAAAGACCTGAATCCATACACAGTTTCAGGCACTTACTAGTATGACCCTGAGCAAGTCACTTATCCTCTATATTCCTCAGTTTCCCCAACTGTAAAATGGGGATAACAGTAGCACCTCCTTCACAGGGTTGTTGTGTTATAATTTGTAGATGCCTAATAAAAGCTATTCTCTTCCCCTCCCCCATTAGAATGGAAGCACCTTAAAATCAGGCATTGTTTAGGTCATTGCTTTTGTGCTCTCATTGCCCAGCACAGTGCCTGACACTTTGTAGGTGCTTAATAGATACATGATCGATGCTCACTCACAGAGAAAAGGCCTTTTTGACTTTCCTTAAGGCCAGAAGTATGCTGATCTGCTCCTTTTCAGCCCCTGAGCATGTTGTGCACATTTATAAATTCTTCTCTCCAAAGAAAATGAACTTAGGTTCTTATGGTAATGAAGGAAAGGACAGGTGGGACTGAGTTTCAGCTTCATCCCTCTGACCCCAATTCAAGGATAGAGTATGGCTCAGATCTGCCAACACAATGGAATTTGCTGCTTCAAACTAACTGGCCAAGTGTCCCAGGCCCCCTATCCAAACTAAAACCTGGGCCAGGGCCATCCCAGTATGGTCTTTCAACTGGGCACTTGAGGTCTCTGACCCCATTAGCATTTTCCTCTCCTACCTTCCCATTAGCTTCCCTCTTCCATCTTGAGTTCAGGACCAGAAACACTGGTGAGCTTGCTGCCCTGGGGCACCACAATGAAAATACAGGGCAGGGCTTGCCCTCTACTGCCTGCACTGTGATGCCTGACTAAGCCAGGTGGCCCCCAGTGGTATGGGTTCCACACTTGGTTACCTGCTATGTGAACCAGGTAAATCCTTTGCTTGCTCCCTCCCCTGATGTCTTAGTCTTTGTACATTTGGACAAGAAATTCCATAGACCTCTCAGGCTTATACTTTATCATTCAACTTGACTTAGAAGTATCAAGACTATGTCTCTGCATACAGTAACCCCAAAAGACTCTCAAATGCTTATACTCATCTGTGTGGTCTAACATGGGTTTTGTAACTTTCCAGAACTTTTAGCATTGAACTTGTAGAATTCCCATGCCCTACAGGAACAGCCAAATATGACATGTAATGGACCACAACAAACCAATGGATGTACCCCAACAATGAGCTACCTTTCTCCAGCAGAGGTACTTCCCAGTCCAAGGCAATCCCCTACTCCTAGTGTACCTGTAATTTAGGCTTTCTTGTAGCAAATGTGTAGGGCTATGTCTTAAACTCTTTGTGGTACTGTCCTGCTTCCTCTGGAAAGTTGGTAGGGATATGATTTCTGGTTCCTACAGCGCTACTGGAAATAAGGGAATAGTCACTACAATCTCATGATTCTGAGTGATTTTGTTGCTTTAAGGACTTAGTAGTAAGTACATAAAGCTTCTGGAGTTGTCCTTTAAATTTTAATTTTCAAAAATTTACTGATGCCTTTACCTCATAGACATTTCAATATCCCTCTCTCCGAGTCCTTACTTGTAAAAAAAAAGATAAATATTGCTGATACATCACTCATATCTGAATATACATGCATATTTGTCCATATATATATACATATATGTTTGTGTGTATGTGTGTATATACCTACATATGTATATGTGTATATATATATATATATATGTATATACATACAAACACACACATACAGTACTAGTAGTACCTCACCTTTCTTTTGGGGGTGAGAAGACAGGTTTCGTTACCAGTTATTTGGAATCTTCGCTGGTTTCTCAGTAACTAAGAGTACACTTTCATTTTAGTGATTTTTTTTTCATTCCCATCATGGTCATGTATATGTTATCTTGATTCTGCTTATTTCATGCTATGTGAATTCAAACAAATCTGATTTTTTGAATTCTTAATTTCTTTTTGGGGAATAATTAATCAATAAGTTAATAAATATTTATTAAAGTTCTCACTTTCTGCTAGGCTGAGGATACCAAGACAAAGAGTAAAACATTCCATACTCTTAAGAGTTTGCATTTTATTAGGAAAGACAACAGGTGTTTTACCCCTGTCTGTGTCCACTTAGGTCCCTCTCCAGCAATAGTTTTGATGTGTATGCAATCTTCTAGTTTTTAGAAAATTGTATGACATTTATCTTTGTGTTGCGTACTGTAGTACATGGTATAGGATGTTGATTTATCCCTGCTTTCTGTCAAACTTCTTTCTAATTTTATTAACAGTACTAGTTGTTCCCCTATTAATTCATATTTTGAGGTTTATCAAATTCTAGGCTACTGTTTTCTAGTATTTGTTACATATAACATTTGGTCTTGATTTTATATATCATTTTTTGCTCCATTAAGGAAATGTCCATGTATGTTATATTTTTGACATACATGGGTAGTGTGTTGTCAAAAGCTTTTTATGGATCTATTTATATAATTACATAATGTATGTTGTTTTCTTTTTGACAGAGTAAATTTGATTCCTAATTTTTCTAATATTGAACCAACTCTGCATGCATGGTGTAAGTCCAGTTTGGTTACAGTGTACGATCTCTTTGATGTCTTGTATTTTTTACTAATATTTTAATCATATTTTTTTACATCAGTGTTCATTGGTGATAATGGTCTATAGCAAAAATTCTTTTTGTGTGCATCATGGAATTCTTTGGCAGTCTGATAAAACCTATTGACTCTTTCCTTACCAGAATAATGTTTTCAAAGAAATATAATTTAAAAAATAGACTTACAGAGAAAAACAGTTACATTGAATTCAGTTGCCAATATATTAGAAAAATAAATCTGGATTATAAATGACTGGCATATAGTTTTCTTTCTCCCTATTTCATGTATCAGGTCCACATTTATCTTATAAAAGGAATTGGCATTTTATATTTGAAATTTTAAATTGTTAATCTGGATATTTTGTATTTTACAAAGTCATGCATTTTATTTGGTGGTTTTGTTGACATACAATGGAAAAATAGCTTCTAATGTTTTATTTTATTTCCTTTTTTCTTAATTTTTAATAAGATAATTTGGTTTACCTCTTTTATCATTAACTAATGGTTTGTCATAGGCATCTAGGTGGTACAGTGGATAGAGCACCAGACCTCGAGTCAGGAAGACCTGGGTTCAAATCTGGCTTCAGACACTTACTAGCTGTGTGACCCTGGGCAAGTCACTTTACCCTGTTTGCCTCAGTTTCCTCATCTGTAAAATGAACTGGAGAAGGAAATAGCAAACCACCCTAGTTTCTTTTCCAAGAAAACTCCACATGGGGTCATGAAGAGTCAGACATGACTGAACAACAATAAATGCTTTTTTCTATTTTATTATGATAATTTTTAAAAGTTTCTATTTTTATTTATCAATTCAATGTTTTTTAATCTTTATATGATTTTTAGAATTTCTATTTTTTTGCATCTAGTTGGGCATATTTGATTTGGTACTTTACCAGTTTTTTTTAATTGAAATTCTGATTCATTAATATTTTTTTCTTTTTTGATGAAAATATTAGAAGAAATGCATTTTCCCATTGCTTACCTTGGCTGCCCCTCAAAACCTTGAGGCTGATGTTTCATTATTGTCATTTCCTTTCACAAGATTACATATTTTCCCATGATTTGTCTTTGAATAACATGTTCTTCTGGATTATATTGTTTAATCTCTAAGTTTTAATACTTCCAATGTCCTTACTGATTATAATTTTTATTGTGTTGCTTGAAAAGATATTTTTAATAATTCTACTTTTATGAATTTTTCTGAGTTTTTAATACTTGAGCAAATGGTCAGTTTTTGTAAAGGTATCATGTAAAGCTAATAAATATATAAGCTCACCTTAAAGAAGATTCAAACAAAGAAATTAAAGAAAGATAACACTTTATAGCAGAAGGAAAAAATTAAAACCACCCAGTTTTAAAGACAGATGTAGAAAAATATAAACTTAACCCTCAAAACTTTAAGTGTAAATGGACTAAACAATACAATAAAATAAAATGAACAAGTGATGGGAAAACAAAACCTTACAATCTTTTGCTTATAAGAAACACATTTTAAAAACCAAAGACACACAGAAAATGAAACTGAGAGGACAGAAAAAAAATTACTTTGCTTCAAGTGAATACAAAAAAGCAGGAGTTGCCATCATGCCATCTGACAAAGAAACAAACATTCAAAAATAAAAAAGACTAAAAACAAGGGAACTATATTATGCCAAAAGGAACCATAGACAACAAACCAATATCAGTAATGAACTTATAAGTCTAAATGTCTTAGTACCCCAAATCACAAAGGAAACATTATTTTACCTTCAAGCAGATATAGATGGTATTGTAATAGTGGCAAAAACTTCAACAACCCTTTATCAGTTCTAGATAAGACTAACAGAAAGATAAACAAGAGGGAAAATACGGCACTGATCAAATTTCTTAAGTTATGACATCTAATAAATGGGACAGAAAATGGGACAGAAAACAAATGGAACTTTTATAAAAAGTGACCATGTTCTAGGGCAAAGAGATATTATAAACAAATGTAAAAAGGCAGACACAGTCACTACATCCTTTATAGACCATAATGCAATAAGAATCAAAAGTGGTTCAGAGACCACAAACAAAAGATATAGACCCAAATGGAGCTTTCACAACAAAATCTTCAATAAGTGGGCCAATGAACAAAAATGTGGAAACAATAACTATGTAAAAGAAAATGATGATGAAACAACATACCAAAATTTCTGGGATGTGGGTGAAGCAGTCCTTGGGGGAAACCATATCCTTATAATATTATATCAAGAAAATGGAAAAAAGAGATAGGAATAATGAACTGAATAAGCATTTTTTTTAAAATTAGAAACCCAACAAATAAACGAACTTAAAATAAACTCAAAATAGAAGATATTAAAATTAAAGGGAAAACACATAAATGCAAAACAAAAAAACTACAGGAATTTTTTAAAATATAAAACTAAAAGCTGCTTTATGAAATGACTAATAAAATTGATAAACCCTTAGTTAATCTGACTAAAAAGAGAGCAGAAATTGAAATCAATAAAATGGCAAATGAACAATGTGAAATCAGCATAAAACCAGAAGAAATAAAAGGAATAACCATAATATAGTATACAGTTATATGACAACAAAAGTGAGAAACAAGAGAATAAAAGAATATCTTCCCAGGCAATTATTTGACTTTTCAGCATTTTGTCAAGGTAAGTCTCTGCTTCCAGTATGGAGGGCAAACTGTCTCAAGCTTCAGGGGTTTTGTGCAGCTGTTTTCAGAGATATTTCTAAGGAACCTATAAATTTTCAGCTCTTCCAAGGTGGTATGATCAAAGAAGAGGTGTTTACTTCTCTCCTGACCTGTGCTCTGGTTTATGAGAGACCATAAGCACTCTTTTCTGCCTTGGAACTGTGAGGAAGACTCCCTCTCCACAGCCACCACAAGCTCCGCCACACCAGCCAGCACTCTTCCTAACCCCAGGACTTCCACTCAGCACTGTGACTCAGATCCAAGCATGGCAAAGCAAGAGAATCCTGCCTCAGCACCAGCAAAGAGATCCCTGCAATCCCTCTCTGATCAGCCATTCTATCCCCCCAGTGTCTGTGGGCTGAGGGCTCCAGAAGTAGCCACTGCCTCTGCTCCTGCCTCTGCCACGACCTCCACTGCCACTGCCTCTGCCACTGCCCTGGGGCTGGGCCAGACCACATTCCTCTCTCACTCAGGTATGACAGACCTTTCCTACTGACTTTCTAAGTTGTCTTTGGCATTTGTGGGTAGAATATCTTTAAAAATATAAAATACCCAAACTATCAAAAGACCAGATAGAAATGCTAAACAATCTGATCTTAGAAAAGGAAATAGATTTAGCTATAAAGGAACCACCAAAATAAAATCTCTTGGTCTGGATGGATTCATGGGACAATTCTATCAAACTTTTAAAGAACAATTAGTATCTATACTTTACAAGTTATTTCTAAAAAATAAAAAAAATTCTACAAGAATCCTTTTATGAGACAAATATTGTCCTGATATGTAAGCCAACAGAAACATTAAACACAGAATGCTATAGACTAATACTATTAATGAATATTACTCAAAAAACTAAACAAAATTTTATAAAACAGCCTGTAGTGATTTATCCAAGATATCATTCATTATGACCAATTGAGGTTTATACCAGAGATGCAAGGATGGGTTCGACATTAGGAAAACAACATAATCATTTTGAAAACCTAAACAACCCAAACCACACAATCATCTCAATAGATGTCAAAAAGGCCTTTGACAAAGTGCATTTCTTTATTCTAAATAATCTTTAAAGTATAGGAATAGAGGGACCTTTTAAAAGTCGTAAAAAACTATTAAAAACCAAAAAACCAAGCATCATATGCAATAGGGATACACTAGAAACTTTTTCTAAAAAGTATGAGAGTGAAGCAAGGATGTCCACTCTCCCCCCTATTATTTAATATAGTTCTGGAAATATCAAAGTGATTTTTTTAAAGTATAGGTCTGACTAGGTCATCTTTCTGCTCAGTGAACCTCTGGGGCTACCTATTATCTTTAAGATCAAATAGACAGCATTCTGATTAGCATTTAAAGTTCTTTATGACCTGTCCCTATCCTACCTTTCCAGCCTTCTTACATTTGACTCCTGGCCTACTCGCAGTTCCTCAAGCATTATACTCTATCTCCTATCTCCATATCTTTGCTCTGACTCTTTTCTTCCTGCAATGCTATGGTCTCTCATCTCTCCTCCTTTGTTTCCCTGGCTTCCTTCATTGATCAGCTCAAAATATTGCTAATGCCTTCCCCTTCTGGATTATTTTCATCTACTCACTGTATATCTCTCTTTTATATATCTGGTTATTTACATGTTATTTTCCCCACTAGCATGTAATATCCTTGAAGTCACAGATTTTTTTTTTAGTCTTTCTTTGTATCCTCATTGCTTTGCACACAGTGCCTAGCACATACATAATAAATATTTATTGACTGACTTTCTTAAATTGATGTATGCCCACAGGAAAAGGGAAAATCTTATAGTGGAAGCTTCAAATGATTAAAAACCAGATAACATTGTAAAAATTTATCTTAAGATAAATGGTCCATTACCCTCAGTATCTGTTTGCCCGAATTCCCAATACTTTTTGCCTCCATGACACTAAGATAGACAAGTGGTGCTTCTTTGACCATGATCAAAGCATATACATAGAATAATTCTGTAGGGTTTTCTCTAAGAGATGGCACAGCAAGACACAAAAAAACTTATATGAAAGGAAAAGAATTCAGTACTCCAAAGATTACTAACAGCTTTGGCAGGCTTGTACAGCTTGAGCTGTCTAGCTCTACCTTCTTATACTGCATTTTACTTTGATATAAAAAGTAAGATTAATTAGTGTAAATATCACCAGCAGCCCTTCCTTAAAGAGCCCTCTTTTCATTATAGCCTCAGTTTTCACTCCTATAAAATAGAAGGGTTAGATCTTTATGGTCCTTTAAAGCTCAACATCCTAGGATTCTAAGTTCCAAACAATTGAACTACAGATAGATTCATGGAATACATTTAATCTAGAAGTTGGGAATTGCCTATGGAAGATTTTACTTGCACTTATTTCCATAGGATATAGGCACTTTGAAGACTGGGCTATTGTAGCATTAAATGTTACAGAAAAATATGAAAGTTAAAAGTTGATACTAAATATACCACCTTAAAGGAAATGTGGCTAAAATCATGACATGAAGACTTCAGAGAAACATGGGAAGAGTTGTATGAAGTGATGCACAGTGAAATAAGCGGGACAAGAAGGACAATATGCATAATGACTACCTCAGTGTCAATAAAAAGATCATTCAAAAGAAGTCAAACTCTGAGTGACTGGAAAACTAATAATGATCCCAAAGAGCAAAAAAAAAAAAAATGAAATAGTCCTCTATCTTCTCAGCAGAGTAGCAGAGGACTACTGGGTCATAATGCTCCATGCATTATCTGATATGATCACTGATTGGGGGTTTTAACTGAACTGATTTTCTTTGATCCAAAGAAGGGTTCGATTCCTTGGTGGTGTTGGTTAGGGAATAGGGAAGGATCGGGGAAAGTTATTTCCAGAAATAACTGTGGTGTAAAAATAAAAGGCACCAATATAACTTATTTTAAAAATGTAAATAATGTGCTTTTGTGTATTCCTTTATAGAAAGGGGTCATATTTGAGATTTGTCTTTTATAGGATCATAGATTTAGTACTGGAAAGAGCCTTAGAGTCAATCTTGTACTAGCCCTTAATTTTATGGATGAAGAAACTAAGACCCAGAATGTCTATTTACCTTCTTGTCCAAAAGACAGTCAAGGTGAATTTTCCTTGGCATGTAGCCAAGCAATCAAGCACAGCCCTGAAAAATCAAATTGACCCAATGGTTAAATTTTCTGAAATAACTAGATATAAGTAACAAAAAAATCCAAGAAACGTAATGTATCATTGTGAACTTATGTCGCTATTTGGAAGAAAAACAAAAAATATAATTATTAGGTTTTCTAAATATCAAAATGTTTTTAGTCACAAAAGAATTTTCCAGTTCTCACCATGGTGTTTAGTGCTATTTAGACATAGTAGGGAGACCACCATTGATTTTGAGACTGATGTTTTTGATATTAAATGTCAAAGCAAAATGCTGCATTTTCTTTTTTTCCAAAGCATTTTATGACTTCAATTTTTCTGATTTCATCAAAAAGTGTGTACAGAACCACAAAATTTTATATGACATATCTAGAATAACTGTCAATTACTAGAGTAGCTACTATAGTCTATACCATTACAAATTGGTGTAATTATATTAATGAGTTATTAACATTTAATCTAAACTGATTTTTATTTCAATATGACACCTGCATGAAGGTAGAAGGTACAATATTCGAAATTTGAATACTCACTGAAATCATTTCATATTCAATAGTACAGAGAAAAGGCAAACTCATTCCATCCCTGAAATGCATTGTTATAATTACCCCAGTTCCCATTTTATATTTCACTGAAATTTTATATCAGAGAGAAGGTACAACATTGGAATTCATTTTATACATGACATGGTAAATTTCAAATATTCTTAAATTCATATCCTGTAGCAAAGACTCAGTAACTATAGCAAAAGTGATTTAGCTCAGTGCATCCTCGAGGGAAGGAGATGGGAGAGAGAAGTTAAAGAGCATATTAGACTAGAAAGTCTAATAACACCATGATCTATTAGGAAACCTACAACAGGTCACACTGGAGCCAACAAAATATATAAAGGTACAAGTAAAGAAAAATGAGTCAAGTCTAGATAATGCCCACTACTAGATCTCCCGCACGGCTGGGTATGGATTACCATGTTTTCAATGTTCATGCATATGGGCTTCATTTTCAAACCCTATTAACCAACCACAGGCTGTTTCTTTCTTTCTTTCTTTCTCTCTTTCTTCTCTTTCTTTCTTTTTCTTTCTTTCTTTCTTTCTTTCTTTCTTTTTCTTTCTTTCTTTCTTTCTTTCTTCTTTCTTTCTCCTTTCTCCCTTTCTTCCTTTCTTCCTTTCTTCCTTCCTTTCTCCCCTTCTCCCTTTCTCTCTTTCTCCCCTTCTCCTTTTCTCTCTTTCTCTCTTTTTTCCTTTCTTCCTTCCTCTTTCTTTCTTTCTTTCTTTCTTTCTTTCTTTCTTTCTTCTTTCTTTCTTTCTTTCTTTCTTCTTCCTTCCTTCCTTCCTTCCTTCCTTCCTTCCTTCCTTCCTTTCTTCCTTCCTTTCTTCCTTCCTTCCTTCCTTCTTTCCTTCCTTCTCTCTTTTTCTTTCTTCCTTCTTATTTCCCTCCCTCCCTTCCTTCACTCTTCCCTTTCTTCTATCCTTCCTTTGCTCTTTGTTTTTCTCTGCATGTTTCTCTGTCTCTGTTTACATCTCCCTTCCCCCCTCCTCTCTTTTCACATACACAAACTTAAGCTGTTTCTTACATTATAGAATCACACTATTTAGAGCTAGAAGTGACCTTGGAGATGGTTTAGTCCATCTTCCTCATTTTCAGATGATGAAAATGAGGTCCAAATTTCAAACTTCAGATTGACAAGGAGAAATTTTTCTGTTAAAGAATTACATTTAAAACTGCATACACACATATAATTACAAAAGCATTTGCAACATTATGTAATTTATATTTTAATACCAAACCAATATACATTCTCTTCTAAGGACAAGCAAAATCTCTTATTGTCAGTGTACTATTATGTCTTAAAATAAATGTGCTTTTGATTCTTCGGTCAAGTAGACTATAAATGACACTGTGAGAGAACACATTCATGTATTCTACTGATCACAACATTGTTGCCAAACAGCAAATTTCAATTCAATTTAATACAAGTTTACAATTGTTCATTAAAGCCTCCTATGTGCAAAGGACATTCAAAAGAATAAAAATTTCCATTATCTATTTTTCTGTTTTATTAATAGCATTATTGCCATATGATGACTTCTGAGTGTTCATTGATTTGTTCTGTTTTTTTCCCAGTATTTTGTCCCCCATATTCAAGGAATTTTAGTGTTTTATATTATGTTATTGACTTTTCAAAAAGTTTCACTGGTAATTTAAGAATTAAGAATATGATTATCCTGAAGATGAGAAAATAGCTAAGAAGATGCATTTTAGCTTTTTCCTACTTTTTTCTTTTACTGTCAAAAACATCTGATTTAGGGGTGGCTTTGAGGTTTCTGTTAATTTGTTTAATCTTCTAGCTTACATTCCTTTTGTGTAACCATGGGAATGGGGAGGTGTCAATCCACTGTAAGTATCATCAGTCCGTAAGTAATGACTTATTGGCACTTCTGATAATGAGCATGAATAAGCAAGGGATATGGACTAGTCACTATATACATAATAATGTTTTGATTTAAGCCTATCTCTTCAAATGCAATTTGCCTTTTGCTTTCTTGAAGAAGGTGACAATGGTGAAATCTTGGAATCCCTAAGTATTTCTCTATACTCCATAAGATGATAAAAATAATAGCTAGAATTTATATGGTGCTTTAAGACTTACACATTGCTTTATATAAGTTGTCTCATTTGACCCTCACAACAACTCTACAAGGTAGGTGTTATTATCACCCCCATTTTACATATGAGGAAACTGAAGCTGAGAGAGGTTAAATGACTCATCCAAGGTCACACAGGTAGTAAAGGTCTGGACCCAATTTCAACTTGTCTGTTTGACTCCAAGTCTAACCTTATATCTATACACTGTACCACCTAGCTGCCAGTCAAAGTTTATGAAGACAGCTGTATAGCTCATGTCTACCTGACTAGAAACTTGACTTGATACCATAGGGTCACAAGATTTTTTTTTTATTCATTGTGATAGTGACTATAACATCTATTTCCGTAAAAGTAGAGTTAAGGACCCTTCTTTGACTCTTGGCAGCATTAGCTCCTTTTTTTTCAAAGAACATCCTCCAAGATGCTGAATAGTGTATTTTGGAGTATGTATCTCTGATCTGTTACTGTGTATGCTGTATATAGCTTGTTTTCTATATATGCGTTTGCATGTTGTCTCCCCCATTGGATTGTTAGCTCCTCGAAGGCCTGACCTTTTTTGTATCCTCATTACTTAGCACAGTGCCCGGCATATAATAAGAGCTTAATAAATGTTATTGAATTGGATCTATGTGAGAATCCACCACATCATTTTGACTGTTCCAGTGGGAGAATGGATTTACACACTTCCCTAATTATACATTAAAAAGTTACATTAAATAGAAGTACAAATAACTTTCTATTTCTACAGTTTCTGTGTTCCATCACTAGTCACATATATTTTAAACAATCATACATATAAAGATGGATAGTGTCTCAGAAGCTGTGCGTTTTAACTTGTTTTCCAAATGATAAAACAGAGATCCAGGGAGAATAAGAGATTTGCCCAAGGTTATACAGGTAGTTAACATCGGGGGTGGAATTTGAACCCAGGTCTTTGTTAGGGCAAGCAAAGTGAGACTTTTTGTTGTCATGTTTTGAAGTGCTTCCGGGCACTGGAGCAATCAAGTGCCTTTGATTGAGTCTTGTCTTTGTTTGTAGGAAGGCCCACACACTTTTGCTAGTAAGGTCATGAAAAGTGTGAAACCCTCAACAGGTGTGAAATCCTCGAGAGGTGTGAAGCACTCTGACCCTGAAGAAGTGTATATATACTCTGAGGTTAGCATTTTGTTTGGGGCTCATTCATTGGAAGAATGTTAGTGTGGAGACTCTGGGTAGCCCTTAAGGAGCCCCCTGGCTTTGAAAACCCAGATGTTGGTGCTTCTCTATCTGGTACCTATGTAAGTATAACTTTGGTCAGACAGCTAGAATTCTGTCTGTTGATTTGTGTTATTTGCTCTGTTTATATTTTCTCTGTTTGTGTTTTCTGTGAAGTTCAGGGTGATGATTTTTCCCCCTGAACTAAGTGAATTATATATGTATGTTTGATTAAAGTGAGATTGTAAACTCCTTAAAGTTGCTTTCCTTAGAAAAGTAGATCAAAGAATCTGTGCTAGCAGCCCTCCTGTGTGCTGGTGTTATTGGTCTTACACAGCCACAGTAGCGCTAAGTAGCCTTGTTGTTATAGTCTTCTGACTCTAAAGACACTTTATACTGCACCACACTACCTTTATCCCCATTTTAAAATAAATGTTTCATCAGTTTTCCTATTCATCTTATGAATTCGGATCAGCACAACTAGCAAATTATTTGTTTTGCTTAATATCTTCTCATTGAATGTTTTCTCTGAGCCACTTTTGGTAGCATCAACTTATGGAATGATACACATGACCAGCTCATAGATAGATTGAAAGTACTTTGGCTGCTCTTCACGTTCTCAAAAAGCTCCTTAGTGATGCTCTTTTTTTTTTAATATCACCATCATTTCCCATTGATTTCATCCCTTTTTTTTTTGACATGGAACCCTGCTTTATATCAAAGAAACACAGTCAAGTAAAATAAATCAACAGTTTGATCTCATCTGAAAACATTTGCCTCATTACACACTTGCAGTCCACAAATTTTCTGAAGAACAGTGGGAGGCATGCTTCACCATCAGTCTTCTGAAGTCATGATTGGTCACAGTCCTAAAGTCTTTTAAAGGTTTTTCTTCCCCCATCATATTATTGTAATAATTTATGTGGATAGTTTTCCTGGTTCAACTTTCCTTTGCAGTACATCAATTCATACAAATCTTTCCAAAGTTTCTCTGAATTACTATTTTCCACTTCTGTGGTACAATAATATCCTATTACATTTATGTACCACATGTTGGTCCTCAATCACTGGTTATCAGTTTCCAGGATTTTTCCCAGTACAGAAAGTGTTATTGTCCATATTTTAGTTTATATGAGATCTTTCTTTTTCTCTTTTTTTCTTCCACTTCTTCGGGATATGTGGCCTAGTATAGATTTGCTAAGGCCAAGGTTATGTACAGTTTGGCGATTTTTTTTTATTTCATTGACATAGGGAACTCAAAGATGCTAACCATTTAAAGTTAGCACCTCTTCTGCAACTTATAGTCTAGAGAGCACAGACAGGTTAAGCAACTTGCCCAGGGTCACATACCTAGTCTGTGTCAGAGGCAGGATTGAACCTAGCCCTTCCTGAATTCAAAGTCAGTTCTCTATCCCCTATGCTATGTTGCTTATTTAGATATAATGCTCAATTGTTTTACAGAATGGTTAGGCCAATGCATAGCTCCACAAATATTGCATTAGTGTGCCTATCTTCCTATGTCTTATCCAACATTGAAATTTTCACGTTTTTTAGGCTTTTCTAATCTGATAGATGTGAAGGAAAACCTCAGAGTTGTGTTAATTTTTGAATTATTCATATGATTAGAGATTTAGAATAGTCTTTGATAGCTTGTTTTTGCTGTTGTTCAGCTCTATCAGTCAGGTCTAACTCTTTGTGACCACATTCAGTGTTTTCTTGGGACAGATACTGGAATGGTTAGCCATTTCCCTCTCTAGGTCATTTTTATAGATGAGGAACCAAGGCAAACAGGATTAAATGACTCACCCAGGAGCACATACCTAGTCAGCATCTGAGGCCAGATTTGAACTCACAAAGACGAGTCTTTCTGACTTCAGGCCCACACCTTCTCCACTTCATCATTTAGCTGCCCTTTGATAGCTTTTCTTTGTTCTTTTGAAAATGGCTTGTCCATATTCCCTTAACTATTGGATGAAGTCTCTTGTTCTTCTATATGTACACTCGATCCTATTCTTTTAAAACTTCTCCATGCAATATCCATTACTACTATTCCCTCTAATCTCCAGTCTCCTCCACCAGTTCTTATCTTACTCTCTACAAGACTATCCAACTATCCTTTAAAAAAACCACTAGATCCTACCACCCTTTTAGCAGAGAGATCATCCTTATATACCAACCAAAATTTTTACTTTTTATATCCAGAAAATCTTTCTGAGAACAGTCCAAGTACGCATCAAGGGTATCCTTGCTGAAAATATGACAGGAATAGGTAGTCTTATACAGAAGATTTTCTACAGCAGGCCACATTTTTATAACATCATATAATTGACTGATAGGTCCAGAAATCATATGATCCAGTTTTACCTCGTTTGTTCAGAGTTGTTGTTTTTTTAAAGCATTTTACTCAGTTTAAAAAAAAACCCTTAAATGCTTTTGTCAAGCAAGTACATATAGTAAAAATCATATGCATATAGTAAAGTAGATATAATAAAATCACACAAATAGTAAAATCATTCAAAATTACTTGCCAGATATGATGAAGAGGATAGCTTAGTTCAACAATCTGCAACGAATTAACATAACTTGAGGCATAAAACAGAACGGTATTCTTACTTAAGACACTTTCTAGTATCATGGATGATACCCCGAGGGAATGCAAAAAGAAAAAGGATTTCCTATTAATGATGCTTTCAAAATGTTCCTACTCAAAGATAACATTATATTACCTAACTGAAATGATTCTTAGGAAACTAGAAAGTATCCTCAATAAAAACTTTTGCTATTGAAAGAATTTATCTTAAACATCCACACTAGGATGATAAAGTCATGAATAAATTACATTCCACAGATATGACATGATCTGGCCCATTTCGTTAATTAAAAATATGTGTATGCCTCTGTGTGTGTGTGTGTGTGTGTGTGTGTGTGTGTGCATGTGTGTATCTATTAATACATGTGTACCTTGGATAGACCGCATATGGACAGTGAGTTGAATCCAAAATTACACAGGAGGAAGAAATCAGGCTGAATTGTATATAGGATACTGGGCAGTCTTTTTTAATGATCCCAAGTTGTTGGAAAATCCCATTTGTATCACTGCTATTACAAAATCCCACCTTCTAAATATTAATATTTTCCCAGTGATGGTATCTATCTAAAAGTCATTAAATGAATTAAAATTGGACATGACCCAAAGGCTGATGGAAAAATGTTTGAAGGGTGTAAGTAGGCCATAGCATATAAGTAGCATTGAGAATGTATGACTGGAAATGAGGTAGTCATGCAGTAAGAGTAAGAAATAAAATACAGATCCAGCACTCCATAAAAAATGGAAGCAGCAAGAGGAAGGTTTGCATCATAGATGGATCCTCCATGGAGAATTCATGGAATGACATAAGTAAGTATCATACAGGAGGAGACAGTATAATGTGGAGACAGTATAATGTGGAATGGAAGGCATGTGGAATGGAAGAGGGAGTACCCACACTGATGAGATGAGATTTATCTAAGTATACTAGAAAGCACTTTTAGCAAAATATAAGGGGTATTTGACATTTCACATGATACCCTCATGGACAAGATGGAAAAACAGGAGGATTGGATGAGGACAGTGCATAGATTTTGATCTGCTTTAATAAGTATCCCAAAACTGGTCATTAGTGGATTGATGTCAGATTAAAGTAAGTTCTCTAATGGAGTGCTCCAGTGATCTCTCTTTTGCCTTAGTCCACATGCTTATCAATAACTTAGCTAAAGATACAGAGGGGATGCTTATATAATGTGCAGTTGACAGAAAGAGAGATAGCTAATATGCTGAACAAAAGAATTAGTATTGTTATTGTTACTAGTCCTTCATTCAAAGAGGACCACGACATCAGGAAGTAAAGGAGTGAATTAGATTTAAGTGAGGGAGGGCTGTGCAAAGTCACCAACTTTGCTTTCTCCTCTTGAACTAACAGGGCCCAGTGGGAAGATATAGATCAGGACCACTAGAAATGGCCCTGGCTGCAGTGGGAGACCTTGGCCTTTTTAAGCTAAGGTCTTTAACAGATCTCAGGTTGTTTGAGGCAACTCCTCATTCAGTGATTAAGGCTAGGTAAGAAAAGAGGCAGAGAACAGACTCTACTTAGTTTAAAAAAAAATCAACCTGGGAGGGGAAGGCCCTCAGGGTTTCTGGCCAAAATAGAAACAACTACTATTTACACTCACTTTGAACCAATCAGGGCCCAAGCAATAACCAGGAAGGCTTGGGCTGGGACCTATTGTTGGCCAATCAATGAGAGCTGTTTAAGGCATTGTCTTTAAGAAAAGATATTTAGCCCATAAACCCTTAGATATTGTACTAGGTTTCAGCAGTCAAAATTTACATTCCTTTGGGCAGAGGGTCAATATGTAAGGGTGTGACTCCCCATGTGAACAGAGGAAGGAGAGTGAGGAATGGGGAGGAGGAAGAGGAAGAGGATGAGGAGGAGGAAAAAATAGTTGAATTGGTCAATTGGAACTGCCCTGTTGCCTGGGGGTGTGGGGCAGGGGAAGGGGTGGGAGGTGCAGCAGCTACTACTACTCAGAAATTGTTGTTCATCCTTCATTCTTGAACAGGACCAATGACAAAAGGAGGGTTATTTGCAAATGAATTGGATTTAAGTGAGGCAGAGATGAGTCATCAGGGCCACTCTCTCCTCCAATCGTGGGAGTCCAGTGGCAAGACATAGATCAGGGACCACTGGCAATGGCCCAGCATGAAGACAGCAAGTCCTGGGTTCAAACCCAAGTTTTGCCACTTAATACCTATATGACTTTAGGCAACTCAAAGTTCTCTTGGCCTCAGTTTCCTCATAAATTAAATGAGATCAGACTAGAATATTTCTAAGGTACCCTCCTATTCTAAAATACTTGGAACAGGACCAGATATATTCATTCATCCAATTCTACTGAACTTACTCAATAGGTTCAGTATGGGATAAGTGGCAGGCTTAATTAAAGAGAAAGCCTTTTAACTTACCCTGCTCCATTTCTGAGTAAATTTAACTATATGACTTTTGAGCTCCTATGCTACATATATCTAAATTGTATTAGAAATAGGGATATTTAGGCATTATCTCAGTTTTCTGTCTCTATCCAATTCACTTAATTTAGTAGTCACTTCTTAATTGTATTAATTTGAAATCTAAAATCCATATTCATTGTGTCAAAACACACTCCACAGGACTAGAACAGTATTAAGCACATAGTAAATGTTCAATAAACACTTAATTGATTGACTCAGACATCATGGGATATGGAAAGAAGAAACAGGAGGGGAAAACACTGACCTGTTTCCTGGAGACAATTCTGAGAGGAAAAAAAAAAAAGACTGCAGATAGTAGCTGGGGAGAAAAGACATGACCTGGGTATGCCTTCTTAGAGTAAAGGAACAGTCTGGATACCTTCCAGGGAATCAGACTGAGAACGCCAAGAGGTCTGTGGGGCAAGAATCCAGAGCAAGACAGAGTTAGGGCCTGAAGCCAGGAGGCCTCAAGGTCAAGGCCAGGTTTCCACCTGGGGCACAAGGCTTGAGCAAAAGTCCAAGAGTAGCAGGTACAAGTTTGAGAACCAGCGCCTGGGACAAAGGCCAATGCCTGGGTATCATAAGTAAAGACTGGCTGCAGAGGAAATTCGGAAGTTTTCCATTTCACTGATCCAGACATCTGGCTATGTTTCCACTTTTTAGAATTCATGGGATCATAAAATACTAGAGATGAAAAGGACTGAAGAGGTCACCAAGTAGAATAGGATTTTACAGATGAGGAAACTGAGGTCCACAGAGTTTATTAAGTGATTTGCTCCAAATCACACAACTAGTCAGCATCAGAAGAGGAACCAGAAAATACATTGCCTGACTCCTGGCCCAGGACTAGAGTCACTCACTACACTGATGATTTTTAATATGGGGGTCTGTGAATTTGGGAGTCTGTGAACTTGGATAGGAGAAAAATGGCTTCTCTATGAAATTTAGCCTCTACTTCAATTTTGAACGTAGACAACCAAACAACATTCTGAAAAGTTATCCATAGTCTTCCTCAGATGGTCACATGGGTCCATAATAGGCAAAAATGTTAAGAGGCACTATATTATACTGCACTAGAAACATAGGGAAAGGAAAAGGTTGGCTGTTAGATAAGGGTACAGTTACTTTTGTGTTATCTCATTTTGGAGAAAAAATATAAACACTATGTAGTTATTCTCAAGTTATCTGTTAGGAGCTGAATCCCACTGCTGTTTCTTGTGGAATGAGTGAAGGAAAGAAGGAAGGAAGGGAGGGAGGGAGGGAGGAAGGAAGGAAGGAAGGAAGGAAGGAAGGAAGGAAGGAAGGAGGGAAGGAAGGAAGGAAACAAGGAAGGAAGGAAAGAAGAGAGGAAGGGAGGACGGAAAGAAGAGAGGAAGGAAGGAAAGAAGGAAAGAAGGAAGGAAAGAAGAGAGGAAGGAAGGAAAGAAGAGAGGAAGGAAGGAAGGGAGGGAGGAAGAAAACATTTATAAAGCAGGTATTATGTGCTCGGCACTGTGCTAAATGTTTTTACAATCTCATTTGTTCCTCACAACATCCCTGGGAGGTGGATGCTATTAGCCTCCCAGTTTTATAATTGAAGAAACTGTGACAGAGAGGTTAAATGACAAGATCACAGAACTGGTAACTATCTGAGGCTGGATTTGAACTCAGATTTTCCTGACTTTTAGGCTCAGCGATCTGTTTGCTGTGCCACCTAACTTCCTTTTTGTGCTACCCAAATTAATACATATTTATTTAACCCCTTATTGTATATGTTCCCTGTATCTATTTTTTTTCTTATTTTTATCTTTTTTCTCATTTCGGGTTATTTTCTAGAACACATTGCTTTCATCAGAATTGGAATATGGTACTAAAGAATCTTGAGGCATGCAGGAAGGACCCTGTCACGAAATTATTAAAAAAAGCTACCAGGGTCCCTTTATGGGGAGCTCACCTCTCAGACCCAGAAGTGGCTTCTGCTGTCCTGAAGAATGATTAAGACCTTATCAATATCTGTAACGCCACTCCCCATGGCAATAACTCTGGTTTCTGTTTTGGGGGGAGGTAAAAGGATCTCTGGGTTCCCATAGAAAAGAATTTGGCATTCAGGAAACCAGCTCCACAGAGATTTGAAGATTCTGATCATCTTCTTCCCTTGCTTCCCAAATTCCCTATTTCTGTCTAATACACCATCTTTCCAAACACTCAGGTAACTGGAATCCCCAGTAGGATTCCTTCTCCTTTTGCTTTCTCTTGGCTCTTTCTCTCACCACTGGGGCCACTGAGACCCCATATGAGAGGCCCAGCAAGAATCTACCACCACCACCATGCTCTCATAGGGCAGATCTCACAGGGCAGTCAATCAAGAAGAGAAAAAACTATTCACAATTATTGGATGATATGGGAGTAACTAACTCTAATCCTTCCAGTGAGATGGATGACCATGTGATGCGAGAGAAAAAGAGAGAGAGAGAGAAAGAGAGAGAGAGAGAAAAAGAGAGAGAGAGAGAGAGAGAGAGAGAGAGAGAGAGAGAGAGAGAGAGAGAGAGAGAGAGAGAGAAATATCCTATCTCTCTCAGGCTGATTTAACCTACAGAATTTTAGGCTATAGGCCTAACCTGGGCTTGTTACAATTTGTTCTCTCTAAATCTAGGGTTTATGTCAGAACATAAAGGCTGTCTCTTCTCTATCTGGAGCCTTTGGACACATGATAATCTTCCAACTAGGAGACTTATTGTAGCAAAAATAATTCCTCTGTTTCTCATGTAAACACCACATATGAATAACTGCAAAAACATTAGTGAATGATGAGCCCATTTCATTTGGGGTCACATTTTTCTGAAGGGGAACACAGTTGAATATTTGTCCACAGTTGTACGAACTCCACAGGATGCAAGAATATGAAGAAATTTTGGGAAATTTAATTAGCATTCTCTGATTACATTACAATTCCTGCAGATACTGTGGGGATTTACTATGGAGGTGTCAAATACTTAGCCCACTGGCCACATGAGGCTTGCAACATTCCTAAGTGCTGTTTGAAGCAAATTAAAATATAATGGAAAGAGGAGCTGCTGGGGTGGAGCCAAGATGGCAGCTGAAAAGCAGGGACTTACTTAAGCTCTCCTGCAAATCCCTCCAAACACCTGTAAAAAATGGCTCTGAACAAATTCTAGAGCTGCAGAACCCACAAAATAGCAGAGGGAAACAGGTCTCCAGGCCAGGAGGGCCTGGATGGTAGCTGGGAGACCTGGAGTCAGCTGACTGGAACAGGCCTTAGAGCCATGAATCATTGAGCTGTGTCAGTTACCAGACTTCTCAACCCACAAATACCAAACAGCAGGTTGGTGGGAAACTGTAGGATCAAGTTAGGGTCATCTGGCCCCATCCCTGGAGGTAGTGCAGCGTTGGTGGTGGCAGCAGCAGGAAGCTCCTGAGGCTGCTCCCAGAGCTCCAGCATCAGCTGCTTCTGGAGTCCCTGGCTCACACGGTGGGAGGAATCTTGCAGCGGATCAGAGCAGGAGTGCAAGGAGCGCTTTGTGGGCACAGAAGCAATTTCTTTTGCTGTGCCCTGCTTGGATCTGGATTGAGGTCCTGGTTGGCAGTTCTTGTGGAAGGAGGAGTGCTGCTGTGACAGAGCCTGGGGTGATGGTGGAGTAGAAGGAGCAATGAAAACAGCAGTGCTTGGACCCTAGAGCTTGGGACAAAGTACTCTCTACTCTACAAGCAGTCATACCCTGACAAAAAGCTCAAGTGTCAAGTCATTGGCTGGCAACATGAAGAGGCAGTGAAAACGAACTCAGACTCAAACTCAGACTCAAACTCAAACTCTAGATTCCTTTTTTGGTGACAAAGAAGATCAAAATATACAGCCAGAAGAAGTCAACAAAGTCAAAGAGCCTACAGCAAAAGTCTCCAAGAAAAATATGAATTGGTCTCAGACCATGGAAGAGCTCAAAAAGGTTTTGGAAAAGCAAGTAAGAGAAGTAGAGGAAAAATTGGGAAGAGAAATGAGAGTGGTGCAATAAAACCATGAAAAACAAGTCAAGACTTGCTAAAGGAGACCCAAAAAATACTGAAGAAAATAACACCTTAAAGAATAGACTAAGTCAAATGTCAAAAGAGATCCAAAAAGCCAATGAGGAGAAGAATGCCTTGAAAGGCAGAATTAGCCAAATAGAAAAGGAGGTCCAAAAGACCACTGAAGAAAATATTACCTTAAAAATTAGATTGGAGCAAGTGGAAGCTAGTGACTTGATGAGAAATCAAGATATTATAAAACAGAACCAAAGGAATGAAAAAATGGAAGACACTGTGAAATATCTCATTGGAAAAATGACTGACCTGGAGAATAGATCCAAGAGAGATAATTTAAAAATTACTGGACTACCTGAAAGCCATGATCAAAAATAGAGCCTAGACATCATCTTTCAAGACGTTATCAAGGAAAACTGCCGTCATATTCTAGAACCAGAGGGTAAAACAGAAATTGAAAGAATCCACCGATTGCCTCTTGAAAAGGATCCCAAAATGAATATTGTAGCCAAATTCCAGAGTTCCCAGATCAAGGAGAAATTATTGCAAGCAGCCAGAAAGGAACAATTTGAATATTGTGGAAACACAATCAGGATAACACAAGCTCTAGCAGCTTCTACATTAAGGGATTGAAGGGCTGGGAATATTATATTCCAGAGGTCAAAGGAGCTAGGATTAAAACCAAGAATCACCTACCCAGCAAAACTGAGTATAATGTTCCAAGGCAAAATATGGATTTTCCATAAAATAGAGGAATTTCAAGCTTTTTCAATGAAAATAACAGAGCTGAATAGAAAATTTGACTTTCAAACACAAGAATCAAGAGAAGCATGAAAAGGTAAGCAAGAAAGAGAAATCATAAGGGACTTACTAAAGTTGAACTCTTTTGTTTACATTCCTACATGGAAAGATGATGTGTATAATTCATGAGACCTTTCTCAGTATTAGGGTAGTTGAAGGGAATACACACACACACGCACACACACACACACACACACACACACACGCACACATAGAGAGAGACAGAGACAGAGAGACAGAGGGTGCAGGATGTTTTGAATATGAAGGGATGATATCTAAAAATATAAAATAAAATTAAGGGGTGAGAGAGGAATATATTGAGAGAGGGAGAAAGGGAAAGATAGAATGGGGTAAATTATCTCACAAAAAAGTGGCAAGAAAAAGCAGTTCTGTTGGAAGGGAAAAGGGGGCAGGTGAGGAGGAATGAGTGAATCTTGCTCTCATTGGATTTGACTTGAGGAAGGAATAACATACACACTCAATTGGGTATCTTACTCCATAGGAAAATAAGGGGAAGAGTATGAAAAGGGTGGGGGATTATAGAAGGGAGGGAAGATAGGAGGTGGAGGTAATCAAAAGCAAACACTTTTGAAAAGGGACAGGGCAAGGGACAAAATTGAATAAAGGGAGATGGGATAGGATGGAAGGAAATATAGTTAGCCTTTCACAACATGAGTATTGTGGAAGTGTTTTACATAATGATACACATGTGACCTATGTTGAATTGCTTGCTTTCTTAGGGAGGGTGGGTGGGAAAGGAAGAGGGGAGAGAATTTGGAATGCAAAGTTTTAAAAGCAGATGCTCAGAAAAAGTTGTTTTTGCATGCAGCTAGGAAACAGCATATATAGGGAATGGGGCATAGAAATCTATCCTGCCCTACAAGAAAGTAAGGGGAAAGGGGATGGGGTGGGGGAAGAGTTGGGTGACAGAACGGAGGGCTGACTTGGGAACAAGGCAATCAGAATATATGCCATCTTGGAATGGGGGGGAGGGTTGAAATGGGGAGAAAATTTGTAACAAAATCTTGTGGAAATCAATGTTGAAAACTAAAATATTAAATAAAAATGATAAAATTTTAAAAAAGAAATGCAAATTAAAACAACTCTGAGGTACCACCTCACACCTCTCAGATTGACTAATATGACAGAAAAAAGTGATAAATGTTGGAGGGGATGTGAGAAAATTAAAATACTAAGGCACCTTTTGTTTAGTTGTGAACTGATCCAACCATTCTGGACAGCAATTTTGAACTATGCCCAATGTCCCATCAGATTGTTCATATCCTTTGATCCAGCAATAGTACTGCCAGGTCTGTATCCCAAAGGGATCATTAAAAAGAAAGAAAGACAAGGACCTACATACACAAAAACTATTTATAGTAGCTTTTATGTGGTAGCAAAGAATTGGAAATTGGGGGGATGCCCATCAATTGGGAAATGGCTGAACAAGCTGTGCTATATTAATATAATGGAATGCTGTTGTGTTATAAGAATTGGTGAGTAGGAAGTTTTCAGAAAATTCTGGAAAGACTTACATCAACTGATGCTAAGTGAAGTGAACAGAACCAGGAGAACATTGTACACAGTAACAGCAACATTGTATGATAATCAATCATGAATGACTTAGCTCCTCTTAGGACTCATGTTGGAAAATGCTATCTACATCAGCAGGAAGAACTTAAGTGCTGGGAATGCAGATTGAAACATACTATTTTTACTTTATTTTTTTTTTTTACTTTTAGTCTGTTTTTTTCACCACATGACTAATATCAAAATATGTTTTACATGATCACACATATATAATCTATTGCTTACCATTTTAGGAAGAAGGGAGAGCAGGAAGGGAGGGGAAATTTTGAAAATTTGGAACTCAAAATTTTGTAAAAATTAGTGTTAAAATTGTCCTCTCATATAATTGGAAAAAATAGAATACTACTATTTTTTTCCTTTAAAAATATAATGGAAAATACTTAACAACATAAATTTGAAAATACAATAGAGTATAGAAAATGTCAATATGTGATTTTCTAACTTGATATTCTATCCACAGGCATCCTTACGTATTATTTAGCGGCCCTATTTCTATTTGAGAGTGACATCATTGCTCTGGCCTACAGAATATTTTTAAGATGTAGGAAAAACTGTTCTACTTCTGATCTGTAATCCTTTATGGTATGGCCTGTCTCTCAAATAGGGATACCAGGAAGAATAAAGAAATAATGGTTGTCAAATATTTCAACTTAATTATGTATTTTTGAATGGATGCCACATGGGGAAAAATCCTTGGGGGATCAGGGTTTAGTGAGCCTATAAGGCAAAATCCTTACATTAAAGCATTCCTTTTCATATCTATGGTACTTTATGAAAACGGGGGCCCCTAACTTTAGGGGTTCTATAGCCCAACAGCACAAAAGGGCTCCTCTTTCAGCAAGCATGGATGATAAATTGCTGAAATCTAATTAATGCATAAAAGCTAATATATACTGCCCAGGTATTGAACAACCTAGTTACTTGTTCAAGTGACAAAATGCTCTGGTTGGCCCTGCTGCAAACTATAATTATGAAGTTGCAAACTCTCTAAATCACTCTAAATTCAATGGGAGGTGGCAGGGAGAGGAACAAGGAATCACTTCTCTGATCCTCCTCTGACTTAACTGTCTTCATATCTTCATGTATTATATAAGGGGATAGCATATGTGTTCCAATTAGACATATTTAGGGAAATAAGAATGTGAACTGAGTCAGAAGATTGTAGGTCCAAATTCCACTGCAAATATTTGCCAGCTGTGTGATCTTGGGTAATTCATTTTGACTCTGACCCTGAGTTTGCTCAGGCAGTTAGATAGCTAGGGGTAGCAAGACACAGAATGATGGATTTGGTGTCATTGCAACTGAGTGCAATAGTGTACTGGGAAATGTTTAACAACTGGCTCATTTTCAGGTTTGACCTACATCATTGCCATCTTCTTCATCGCTTCAAATCTAGAATCAAAGTAATGAACAAAACAATAAATCAAACCCTGATTTGAAGGATTTGGCAATTTCAGAGGTATAAAGCCTCATCCTTGTTCAGGTTTTTTTTCAGTCATATCTAACTCTTCATTGATCCCATTTGGGTTTTCCTTGGCAAACCTATGAGAATTGTTTCCCATTTCCTTCTCCAGATCATTTTACAGATGAGAAAACTGAGGTGAACAGGGTTAAATGACCTGCCCAGGGTCACATAAATCTGGGGCTAGATCTGAACTTAGGAAAATGAGTTTTCCTGACTCCAGGCCTGGTGCTCTATCCACTGTGCCTACCTAGCTTCCTGGAAAGCCTCACACTGAAAAACAATCAGTTCACTTGAGCATCTTCAAGATGGTTCCAGCACATGCTTGCCTGAGTCCCAGTCCTTCATCATTTACTTACTAGCTGGGTGATCTAGCCAAATTACTTATACTTGAAGCCTTAGTTTCCTTATCTGTAAAATGGGAACTATAATAGTCCCTTCCCTACAGGGTTGTGATGAGGATAAAATTAGATAAATATATGTAAAATGCTTTGAAATTGTATTGTACTATATAAATATTACCTATTATTAACTGTTTTCCTCTTTTAAATGGGGATAATGACTTTTTTCTTTACATCAATAAAATAGGGATAATAAAAAGTCCATTTTTATTATGAGCATGAGATAATCTATTAAAAGTGCTTTGGAACAAGGTCTTGGAACACAATATATGGAAGAGCAAAAGACCTGGGGTTCTGGCCGAAAATATCATACCCTTCAAATTTCAGTATTATCTTGAATGAAAAAATGGATATTTGACAAACCCTCAGACTTTCAAGACAATGTTAAAAAAATTTTCAACTTAACAGAAGATTCAACATACAAGAACTAAGAGAAACATAAGGTGCATACCAAAGACTGACTATAAGGGATTCACAGGAACCAACTGCTTACCTTTTATATAACATAAAATGTAAAATGTATGTCTAACATTCTTATTAATAAGTGTAGAGCTTGTAAGAAAGAGGGGGATAAACTTGATTATGATATGAATTTAAAAAGTAAAGCCATTTAGAAACAGCTAGAAAGAGTAACTATTTTATACAAGAGAGGTGCAAGAAGAAAGGATTCAGAGGATTTAGATGGGGGAGGAGGGCTGGTAGTTCTTTCTGGTAACCTACTTTCATTGGGAATGGGTTTAAGAGGGAACAATATATATATTTAGAAGAGTATAAAAGTCTTCTAAATTTAGAATAAATAAAATGTTAGGGGTTTAGTGAGGGGGGAGAGGACAAGGGAGGGACTAGGACAAGGGAGGGATTTTTAAAGGGAGAATGAGGGAATAGGTAAAGGGTGTTTAGATCAATGGGAATGGGAAGATAGGGGAGGGATCTTTGGAGGGGGGAAGGCATGTAATAGAGGGGCAGCTAGGTGGCACAGTGAGTAGAGCACTGGCCCTGGAGTCAGGAAGACCTTAGTTCAAATCCAGCCTCAGACACTTGACACACTTACTAGCTGTGTGACCTTGGACAAGTCACTAAAACCCAATTGCCCTGCCTTTCCCCCTCCAAAAAAAGTGCTTAGGAGGGGATTCCAGGAAGATGGCAGAGTAGATCAGAAAATTCTAAGCTCTCAAGATTCCTACCCCCCCCCCCAATAGATAAAACCTTACCTTAGGGGAAGCAAAGTGGAGGTAAAAATAAATAAGAATAGGGGCACAACAATTTGAGAAGATCAGAAGAAAAATCCCAGGACAAGGTTAGGTCTGTGAAGAGTAAACACCACCAGGCTAGTGTCCTCTTTAACAACCAGTGGCAAGCAAACAACAAGGGGCAAACCCTGGGATTAGTTGGTTTGAAAAGCTGCCTTGGTCCCAGCCAAAGGAACTTTTACCCCCAGAATAGTGAGGGGATTTGGGCATCTGAGCCAGGTAAGATGAGAGGACCTCTGCTGACAAGGAACGCCAGAAACATCTGTGTTTCTAAGAGCAGAAGGAACCAGCACACTACTGGTGAGTGCAGAAGCAGTGGGGTAGAAAGCCCTTGGCTGTGGGCACTTACAGGAGGTTAGAGATTTGGCTTTGGTTCCAAGCTAGAGGGGAGAACCGAAGATCTGGGGCAAGAGGCACCATCCCCCATACCTCAGGACTAGAGGTGATTACTAAAATTAAGCCATTACCACAAAAATACACAGGCAAAGAAGAAAGAATCCAACCATAGAAAGCTATTATGGGAACTGAGGCTCATCTTCAGAGGAGGATATTGAAGGAAAGAAACTCCCTTCAACCCCAAAGAGTAATGTCAAATGGTTACCTTCCCCAAAAGAATTCATAGAAGATCTTAAAAATCAAATGACAGAGATGGAGGAAAAACTAAAAAAAAAAAAAAAAGAATAATACAAGAAAAAAGGAAGATTACGAAAGGAAAGTCGACCAATTGGAAAAAGACATCCGGAATCTTAAGGAAGAAAATGATACCTTGAAAATTAGAATTGGGCAAGGTGAAGCCAGTGAAATTATAAGAGATCAAGAAATAAATAAAATATGAATAATGAAAAAATAGAAGAGAAAGTGAAACATAAGAAAAACAATAGATCTGGAATAGATCAAGAAGGGAAAACATAAAAAATCTTGATACAATAATACAAGAAATAATTAAGAAAAATTATCCTGAGGTATTAGAACAAGGTGGGAAAGTAGAAATAGAAAAAAAATCCATCAATCACCACTTAAAGGAGATCCTATGAGGAGAACTCATAGGAATATTATAGTCAAGTACTGAAACACCCAGCTCAAGGATAAGAGATTAAAAAGCAACAAGAATAAAACAATTTAAATATGACAATACCACAATTAGAATCACACAAGACCTAGGAGCAGAGACATTAAAGAACCACAGGTCTTGGAATACTATACATCAAAGAGCAAAAGAACTAGAACTCCAGCACAAAATATCATACCCAGCAAAGTTAAGCATGGTTCTAAATGAAAAAAAAAAATAGACATTTGATCAAAACTTTGTTAAAGAAACCAACTGAATTTAATAGAAGATTTGACATATAAGAGCCAAGAGAAAAATGAGGTATATACCAAAGACTGATTACAAAGGATTTAATAAGAACAGACCATTTACTTTTTGTATATGTAAAGTGCAAAATGTATGTCTAAGATTCTCATGAATAATTGGGTAGCTTATAAAAAATATTGGGGTAAACCTGCATATGATATGAATTTTAAAAGTAGAACCATTTAGGAACAGTCAAAAAGAGTGATTATTGTATACAAATGAGGTGCAAGAGGAAGGATCAATACAGAGGAATTAGATAGAGGAGGAAGACTGGTAGCTCTGGTAACCTACTTTCATCAGGAATTGGTTTAAGAGGGGACAATACATATTTAGAAGAGTATAAAAGTGTTCTAAATTCAGAAGAAACAAAATGGTATGAGGATGGGGAGGGAGGACAAGGGAGGGATGTTTAGAGTGGAGGGTGAGGGAATAGGCAACAGGGGTCTATAGAACAGTATTTAGATCCATGCTAATGGAAGGATAAGGGAGGGATCTCTAGAGGGGAAGGTGAGATAATAGGTTATAGGGGGCTGTAGAAGGATGTTTAGATTTATGGGAATGGGAGGACAGGGGAGGGATCCTTGGAGGGGGGTAGGCAAGTGCTAGGAGGAAAAAGTAGCAGGTAGAAGTAAAGTAGAGGAAGCAGGAGGAATAGGAAATGAGCTAGGCACAAATGTAAAAACAAAGATCAGGAGTAAAATGTGTTTGGGAAAGTATATGTCTATATATGTATGTATATTTGTATATGCTTATCTATATATCTATAACTATAGAGAAATATATCCCCCCCCAGGTGGGGAGAACAAAGTAAAAAAATGCACATGGAGAACAAAAGAAAACTTACAAGGAAGCAAAGAAAAGATGGACAGCTCTCAACACAACATGTAGCATATATCATACTGGCTTTCTTGAAATGAAAATTTATTGTTACACATTTTGAATCCTTTCATGTTCTATGCACATGACATGCTTATTTTTTTCTTTTCTTTGTATTTAAGTTCCAATATTTAAGTTTATGATATGTTTTTGTTTCTTTTCTCTATTCTGTATTTGTGTGCTGGTGTTTGAGTCTAAAATAAAAAAATAAATAAAAATTTAAAAAGTGCTTTGCAAACTTGAAGTACAATATGAATATGAACCATCATCATCATCATCATCACCATCATCATCTCAAGAGTAGTAACCAGAAAAATGGGAAAAAATATTGTCTCTTAAAATGGAAATGAACCATCTCTTACTAAAAATATTTTGACATGCATAAAATATTTTAGCATTTTTTTGCCTTTTCATTTTGAATTGATAAGTTGCATAATAATTGTATGCAGTTTTTCCCCTAATTCTTTAAAGTGACACCAATAATTCTATTGTTTGGTACCCCACATTAAAGCATCAGGGAGAAATGTGTGTCACACATGGATAAACAAGAAATCATTATTAGCATTACAAATCATAATTTAAGTGGTCCAGGGGTGGGGTCTTGGCACCAGGTGGGATTGTTTGTTTTGTCTATTCTTTCTTGAGGGGAGTAAGGTTCTATTGGTCTGTCAACTCAACAAACAACCTTGGAAATGATTGCTGGCCTGCCTTCTCAGGGCAGAGCCAAGATTTTCAAATATGTATTTTAGGGATTGATGAGAGAGTGTATGTTGGTGTTTGTATGTGTATCGGAGTGTGCCTCATGGTAGTTGACTTCAAGTATTAAAAAATCTGTCATGAGGAGGAGGGGAAAAACTAACCATGGAGTATCCACCAAGGTTCTGTCCTGGATTCTCTTCTCTTGTCCCTCTGTATTGCTTCACTTGGTGGCTTGGTGATCTCATCAGCTTCCATGGATTCAATTATCTCCTAGCTCTATGTAAGTGATTTTCAGATCTATTTATTCAGCCACAACCTCTCTAATGATCTTCACTTTTACATCTCCAACTGCCTATTGGATATTTTGAACTGACTTAAGACGTCTTATAGACATTGTAAATTCAATATATGCAAAATGGAACCCATTATACTCCTTCTAAAACCCTCCCATCTTGCTAATTTCCCTGTTATTGTAGAAGGCACCACTATCCACCCAGTCACCTAAGCTCACAACCTAGGCGTGATTCTCATCTCCACCTTCTCTATTATCCTGCCATACACAGTTGCCAAATCTTGTCAATTTTGTCCTTATAATAGCCTTACTGTAATTCCTTTTCTGTACTCTGTCACTTCCATCATTCTAGTACAGGCCCTTGTCACCTCAAGGCCAACTATTACAGTAGCTTTTTGATTGTTCTCCCTGTCTCAAGTCTCTCTCTACTTCAATTCATCCTCCACTCAAATCAAAATGATCTTTCTAATACACGTTACCCCCTCCGCCCCATTCAATAAATTCCAATGGATCCTCATTATTTCTAGGAGCAAATAGAAAATCCTCTGCTTGCCTTTTAAAGCTATTTTTAAACTAGTTCCTTCTTACATTTCCAGTCTTCTTATACTTCACTCTTTGGCCCAAAACTCCATGACTCAATGACGTTGACCTCCTTGCACTTTTTTTCACAAAGTACTCCATCTCCTAACTCTGGGGCATTTTCACTGGCTGTCTCTCATGACTAGAATGTTCTCCCTCCTCATCTCTGCCTCTTGGCTTCCCTGGCTGCCTTCAAGTCTCCTTAAAATATAGCATTGGAAAACCAGGCTTTGATAAAACTCATTGGGATTCATATCAAGATACTTGACAAGCCTTAAACCCAAATCACTCTGGCTCTCACTGATTGGCCAATAATAGGTCCCAGCTGAAGGCTTAATTGGTCTGTTTTTTGAGCTTTGATGGCTCAGAGTGAGTGTAAATAGCAGTTGTTCCTGTTTTGGCCAGAAACCCTGAGGGTCTTCCCCTCCCAGGTTGATTTGTTTTTGACTAGGTAAAATAGAGCATTTTTTGCCTCATTTCTTTCCTAGCCTTAATCACTAAATGGGCATTGCCTCAGACAAACTGAGAACTGTTAAAGACCTTAGCTTAGGCCAACAGTCTCCCACTGCATCCAGGGCCATCTCCAGTCATTCTGATTTGTATCTTGCCACTGGACCCAGATGGATGTGGTGGAGAGAGTGAGGCTGGTGACTCCAAACAGCCTTGCCTTCCTTAAATCCAACTCACTTGCAAGTCAAGATATCAACCTCCCTGAAGTCACTGGTCCTCTTAGAAAACTAAGGACAAACCACAACAAAATCCCATCTTGTGAAAGAAGCCTTTCCCAATCCCCATCAATGTAAATGCCTTCCCCCTGAAATTATTTTCAAATTATCCTGTATATCTGTTGTTTGTATATAGTTGTTTGCATGTTGTCTCTCCACCCCACCCCTTCTGCAAACGTATTTAGCACTTAGTACTAAATGCTTAATAAATGCTAATAGATTTGACTTGATTTCCATTTAGTCCCACAGGAGTAAACCAGTACTCCATATGTAGAAATTGTCCAAAGGTATATTTAAACTGGAGGTCAGAAGAAACTTCCTAACAATTAAGACTGTCCAAAAGTGGGATGGTCTGTTAAGGTTGGTGGTAGGTTACCCATCTTTGGAAGTCTTAAAAAAAGAGGCTGAATAATTACTTGCTGAGTATATTATGGTGGGGAATCTGTTTGGTGGCACAGTGGATAGAGTTCAGGATTTGAAGCCATAAAGGCTTTGCAAACCTTAAAATGCTGCTGCTGTTGCTGCTGCTGCTGGAATAGTTGATCACTAAGGTACCTTCCAACTCTCAAATTCTGTGACTCTGTAATAAAGGGAGTGAAGATATGAGAGCCTGAATATTGTTCTATGTTTTCTAGACAGGCTTACCCTTAACTTGCAGCATTTGGTTCCTTTACTAGCTTTCTTACCTAAGGAGATAACTGACTATTTCTCCTCAACTTTTTTTTTTTCCCATTGAGGTGTATGGGATTGCATTCACTGATTAGTATTGGGCTTCTCCTATCCTCCCCACAGACACATACTTCTCACAGTTGCTCATAGCATCAGTAAGGACCTAGACTCATTTTTCTATGTATATTAAATATACATTTTAAACCACTTTGACTTGAGTGATGAATGAAGCAAATGGAAATTAATACAATGAATATTTTTAAGCATTTGACAATCTGCAAACTACTTATGAAATTATTTCTACATATTCATACTTTGAAATAATTTTTCCACTGGGCAAAAATTATCAGAGCCAAATTGCATGATACTCTGTTAAAACTAGAAACCTGCTTGCCTTTATATTTAATATGTCAATATTGCAATTAGCAATTAATATCTGATTGTATTCTGTTAGGAAAGGCATTGTTAATGGAGTATTAGCCCCCAAGCCCTTCAGTCTCCTCTCTAAAAGTAGGCACCATTGGACAGGATGATTAGATTGGAAAAATAGCTTCCTACAGAATCATAGGGTAGGCTTCTTTTGATCTTCTGGACTTTTTGAATGCTAAGTTTGGGTGATAGTCTAACCTAGAACAGAGAGTAGAAAATGACACCTATAGTTTCCCCTTAAACCTGAAGGAGAAGCTTGGGAGTAAAGGCTAAATCCTAATCAAACATTAAAGTTATTTTTTATTCTACTCAAAAAAGTCTGGGATGGAAGCTGTTAGGAAGGTGGTGTTGGTGGACACCAGAATGTTTCTTAGATGGTGAATAAGACCCTGACCCATACATGTGACCCTGATATCCAACTCATTTTACAGAATGTAAAATGGAAGCATGTATAGGTAGGTAAGCTAGGCAATGCATCTGCTATACCCCTTTTCTCTCTGACCAACAATTAGTGCTATACATGTGGGTGCTCTGCCTTCTAGATCTTTTGGAACCAGAGAAACATGGTGTTCTCCCTTCCCCTCCCCTCCCCTCCTCTTCCCCGCTCCCCCTCTGTCTCCCCCTCTCTTCACTATTGCCAGACGGCCAGATATCACAGGTCACTCCATTTTTCCACTTTCTATCTCCATATAAAGGAAAGGTGCCATGAATAATTTCACTCTCCATTCTTTTTCTTTCATCAGCCGGCTTCTTTTGAGGACTCTCTAGTGCCATGTGGCTCAAATTTTTAGGTTTAGCATCTAAGCATTTTAAGCACAATGAGATAAATGCAATTTCATGTTTCCTGTGCTTATGTCATAGACATGGTTTGGTGTTTAGAGTTTGGTATTAAAGAGTCAATTCCCAACACAAATAAGAACTGCATATTTGTATTATATTTTGGTCGCATGTGTAAATTCATTAAATATAATATTTCAGAAAGATCTCCATCATGGGAGATCTACTGGGGGCAGGGATAAGATAAGTCTATTGGAATGGCTTTGTCAAAAATCTCAGATCACATGTTTTGAATAGTTGATTTCGAAGGCAGGAGCTCTTAATCTTTTTGTTGTAATTTTTTTTGTTTCATCGTCACCTTTGGCTGACTGGAGAAGCCTATGGTACCTTTCTAATAATAATATTTTTAAATGCATAAAATAAACCACATAGAATTACAAAGGAAGTTGGTTGTATTGAGACAGTTTTGAATTATTAGAAAATCAAGTTCAGGGCTCTAGGTTAAGAATCCCTATATGATATTTCAGACTGAGAACTAGAATAGACTTTGGACTCCACCTAATTCAAAGCAAAATTGACCAAGTGTCTTCTGTACAATATGACTAACAAGTAGGCACCCAGAATCTGCCTGAAGACCTAAAGTGGGGGTTGGGGGGGCTCACTAGCTCCCAAGAGGGTCCATTCCAGTTTTGAATAGTTTTGGCAAGTTTTTCCCCTCATACATCAAGTCTAGATCTGCTCCTCTGCAACATCCAACTTATTGTTTCCTGATCTACTTTTCTGGGTACAAGCAGACTAAATTTATTCTTTTTTTCCACTAGGAAGACCTCTAAATACTTGAAAGTAACTATCTTCCCACTTTGTCCCCACTCCTACCAATAGATTTTTCTATTCTAGGCTAAATATAATCAGATCCTTCAATTGATTCTCATATGCTATAGTTTCAAGCTATGTCACCTTCCTGGTGATGCTCTTCTGGATAGTTTCCTGCTTGTCTATGGCACCCAGAGCTGACCACAATACTCCATTTTGGGGCTAACCAGGGGGTAGAGCAGCAAGCCTATGTTCTGGACACTGTCTCTTAGTGGGGCCTAAGATCATCTTATTAATATTATTTTTTGGCTTCCATGTTACTCTAATTATCCAGAAAGGGCTTTTTATAAAAATCAATCCTTCCCCCTTCTTGAATTTTGGCTCTTTATTAACTACTTTTATTCTCTTTTCTCCTTAAGTTCAGGGATAGCCTTGGATTTGGAAGAAAAATCAGTAGCAAAATGACAATGAAATAATAGTATTACGGCATGTAACCTTTCTTAGAGATTGCAGAGATCTCCCTCAATCCAAGCAGGCCTTCAAGATTATCTAGTCCTACCCCTTCAATTTATAGATAAGAAAATTAAAGATCAAAAAAGTGAAGTGACTTGGCCAGTCACATGGCTAGGACATGGGAAAGTCTGAGTTGGATCATTTCTGACTATCAATTCTACATTTTTCCCATTATACCAAAATCAAACATTTTTGAGTACCTTGCACCTTTCAAAGCATGTCACATCAACTCTCATAACATCTAACAACATCCCTCCAAGACTGAGCAGGAATCATCATGATCCTTTTGTGGATGAAGAAATTTATTCACAAATCGATTAAATAACTTATTCGAAGTCACGGAGCCAGGTGGAGAACTCAAATCTTCTCACTGTAAGCCCGATGTTCTTTCTATTTCATCATGCTGCCTTCCTCATCTCCTGAGGTTGAAGGCACTAGACAGTAAGCTTTTGTGAGGCTTAAAGCATTAGGGTTCTGAGTTAATCAAGTGCAGGGAATTCGGTCAAATGTTGACCATTTTTATGTCAATTACAAAGTGAACAAAGGTTCTAGAAAGTTAGGGAGAAAGGCTTGTCCTTTGTTTTTAACCATTTCTTGGGCTTTACCATCTTTAACATGACTCAATTTTATATACTCTTCAAGTTTATTATGAGAATTTCCCCTTAATCATTTCTCCTCTCCTAATTGGTGGTTTCTTTAATGCTCAGAATTCCTAGTGTGGAAATTTCCACCATGGATTCATAAGGACAACTACTTTTTAATGTACAGTCTTAAACAGTCACCTGGGATCAGAGTGGTTAAATCATTTGTTCAGAATAATACACTTAATATGTGAGGAAGAAGAACTTAAAGCCACGTCTTCTGAACTCTAAGGCTGGACATTTATCAGCTATGCAACACTCCATCTCCATCATGGCTTACAGAATTTACTTATGCTTTTGAATGCTAGTTCTTTGAGGATCAGAACTATTTAACTTTTGTCTTTGTATCCCCTGTACCTAGGATAGTGCCTAACAAATAGGAGGCACTTAATAAATTCTTGTTGGTTTCCAGGTAACATGAAAGACCTGGACTTGATCATTTCGGAGATGGCCATCTTGGTGCCACAATGGATAGAAATATGGACTTGAAAGCAAGAAGACTTAAGATGCGGTCTTGCCTCAAACTGATGTTGTTTGTCCTTTGTTCTCTTCCTCCTGAGTTCAAATCCTGCCACAGGCACTTACTAGCCATGTGACCCTGGGCAAATCTCTTACTCTCCCACCACCTCAGTTTTCTTGCCTATAAAATGAGGGAGTCATCCTTAATGGCCTGGAAGTTTCCTTCAAACTCCAAATTTGTGATCTTGCCAGTCTGAGAACCGTTCTAGTTCCAAGCATATTATCTCTATCCCTGTACTTTCCTCCCCATAAAAGTCCAACCAGATTCAATTCACAAATGTTTATTGAAAACCCTGTGTGGTTCCAGATATTATGGGGAAATAATATAACTGAAATGACAGTCTCTGCCCTTGCAGAGTTTACAATTAAATTCTAAAGATAAGCTTTATTAGCATAAAACAGTTAAAGGACAATACAAGATGGGCTATACATAGGTACTTCATTGTGTGACAAAGACAGTATTATGTGAAATCAGAAAAGAGAGATGATTTTACAAAAAAGACTTAATGGAGGCATCTGAACTAAAGCTGGAATTTGAAGAGTTAGAAGAAATGAAGTAGAGGATTCCCTAGGAAATATAGGAAATAAGAGTTTGAAGGAACATGAAATACCTGGGGTGGGGGGGTGGGGTTAGTGAGAAGACTAACTGCACTAAAGCCAAGTATACAGTATGAGTTGGAAAGCAGTGCAAGATAAGGTTGGACTGATAAGGCTGAGTCATCTGACTCATGGAGGACTTCAAATACCAGAATCTCATCTATCAGAAAATAATTGACAGACTTGAATGTTATAAGTCAAAGGCATGTTTGAAATCCCATTCCTGAGGTTATTTTGTGTCACCTCAAGCCTTTGTTGCTTCTCTAAGGGAGATGAAGAAGTCTGGAAAAAAAGTAGAGAGGGGTCAGATGTTAATGTCCACTTGAATAGGATCAGGCATCTTGGTGAAGAAAAATAGGGACCCCTAGAATTAGTTGGGTTTTTACAAGGCCTTTGGCTCTGAAACCTATCATACTTATTCCCAGTGTGAGCTTGGGAAATCACTTAAGGTTAAGCCTTAGTTTCTTCACCTGTAAAATGATAATGTTGGACTACATTGCCCATGGGGTCCCTTAAAGCTTGACGCCTACACTACTACTACTACTACTACTACTACTACTACTATTAATTTCGAATATTTTTATAACACGTTAAGGTCGCCAAAGCATTTTAAATATGTTACTTTTATTGGTCCTTACAACAGCTTATGAAGTAGGTGCTATAATCCCACTTGTTTTACAAATGAAAAAATCAAAACTCTCAAAGGTTAATTGTCTTGTCCAACACCATACAACTAGTAAATGTCTGAGGCAAGATTTGAACCAGTCTGCCTAACTTCAAGCCCTGCACACTATTCACAATACTACATAGCTACCTCTATGACACTCCAATGCTCATCTAAATCTAATTCATTAGCTATTTTCAAAACCAATCTACAATTGAAGGAATTGAAGGTCTTAAACCCAGTCCAAGAAAAATAAACTAAAAAATTCAGTGAATGAACATTTAAGATGTTGTGTGTGTGTGTGTATGTGTGTGTATGTCTGTCTGTGTGTGTGTGTGTGTGTGTTTAACTGAATATTTGCTATGTACCTAGGATGGAACTAGGAATTATAGGGGAGACAAATAAAATTAAAGACAAGACTTTGCCCTCATGGAAATACTCAGCAATATTTTCACAAGAACTACCCCTCCTATTTCTAAGCCCTAATTCCTCCTGCCATTCATAATTCACCTTTTTGACAGTCTCTAACTGAGCTCTGGGAAACATTGGCCTAAGATAAACTGGTTGGTCAGAGTCAGAATTAGTTTACATTGCTTCCCAACTCACCAAAGTAAATATCAGCAAATGAATGAGATATTCAATAAGGAGAGCCCTCTTTTCAACAAAGCCAAGTGATATGTTGGAGAGCTCTGGCACTTTGTGAGACTTGAGCAAGTTATGGCATGGCATCAACCAGGCATTGCCACCTAGTTTTTCATGCCATTTTCCCAGTCTGTCCTGATCTGTTGCTTTAAGCTGCTATCACTGAGATCACTGATATGTTTTAGTTTCTGGGGAAAAGGGTAATGGCGTAACTGAAATCTAGGCAAATCTCAGAAGTTTCTAGGATTCATAACATAATTCATTTTCAAACTGACATATTGCAAGAGTCAGAATGATGAAGAAAATCTATAGCTTCCTTGAAAAACACTTTTACACATACCCTTAATTCCTCTCCATGTAACCAAAAAAAATTTAGGAAATCTTTTTGCAGAGAGCAGAAATCTTTGATATACATATGAGCTTGTACAAAATGCACTAGAGTATTTATTTCTTAAGCTTTTCAATAATGAACAGTCTATCCTAAAGGATAATTAAACATAACTTTCTTTTTTTGAATTTTATCATTTTTATTTAATATTTTATTTCAACATTGATTTCCACAAGATTTTGAGTTACAAATTTTCTCCCCATTTCTACCCTCTCCCCATTCCAAGATGGCATATATTCTGATTGCTTCATTCCCCAGGCAGCCCTCCCTTCTGTCACCCCACTTCCCCCCACCAACCGCTTTCCCCTTACTTTCTTGTAGGGCAGGATAGATTTCTATGCCCCATTCCCTATATATCTTGTTTCCCAGTTGCATGTAAAAACAACTTTTTTTTTGAGCATCTGCTTTTAAAACTTTGCATTCCAAATTCTCTCCCCTCGTCCCTTCCCACCGACCCTCCCTAGGAAGGCAAACAATTCAACATACGTCACATGTGTATCATTACGTAAAGTACTTCCACAATACTCATGCTGTGAAAGGCTAACTATATTTCCTCCCATCCTATCCTGTCCCCCTTTATTCAGTTTTCTCCCTTGACCTTGTCCCTTTTCAAAAGTGTTTGCTTTTGATTACCTCCTCCCCCTATCTGCCCTCCCTTCTATCATCCCCCCTTTTTCATCCCCTTCCTCTTACTTTCCTGTGTAGTAAGATACCCAATTGAGTGTGTATGTTATTCCCTCCTCAAGTCAAATCCAATGAGAGCAAGATTCACTCATTCCCCTTCACCTGCCCCCTCTTCCCTTCCCACAGAATTGCTTTTTCTTGACACTTTTATGTGAGATAATTTACCCCATGCAATCTCTCCCTTTCTGCCTCTCTCAATATATCCCTCTCTCACCCCTTAATTTTATTTTATTTTTTTAGATACCATCCCTTCATATCCAACTCACCCTGTGCCTGCTGTCTATATATATGTATATTCCCTTCAACTACCCTAATTACTGAGTAAGGTCTAATGAATTGCACACATCATCTTTCCATGTAGGAATGTAAATAAAACAGCTCAACTTTAGTAAGTCCCTTATGAATTCTCTTTCTTGTTTACCTTTTCATGCTTCTCTTGATTCTTGTATTTGAAAGTCAAATTTTCTATTCAGCTCTGTTATTTTCATTGAGAAAACTTGAAAGTCCTCTATTTTATTGAAAATTCATATTTTGCCTTGGAGCATTATACTCAGTTTTGCTGGGTAGGTGATTCTTGGTTTTAATCCTAGCTCCTTGCCTCCAGAATATCATATGCCAAGTCCTTTGATCCCTAATGTAGAAGCTGCTAGATCTTGTATTATCCTGATTGTGTTTCCACAATATTCAAATTGTTTCTTTCTGGCTGCTTGCAGTATTTTCTCCTTGATCTGGGAACTCTGGAATTTGACAACAATATTCCTAGGAGTTTTCTTTTTGGGATCTTTTTCAAGAGGCCATCAGTAGATTCTTTCAATTTCTATTTTACCCTCTGGTTCTAGAATATGACGGCAGTTTTCCTTGATAATTTCTTGAAAGATGATGTCTAGGCTCTTTTTCTGATCATGGCTTTCAGGTACTCCAATAATTTTTAAATTATCTCTCCTGGATCTATTCTCCAGGTCAGTCATTTTTCCAATGAAGTATTTCACATTGTCTTCCATTTTTTCATTCCTTTGGTTCTGTTTTATAATATCTTGATTTCTCATCAAGTCACTAGCTTCCACTTGCTCCAATCTAATTTTTAAGGTGGTGTTTTTTTCAGTGGTCTTTTGGACCTCCTTTTCCATTTGGCTAATTCTGTCTTTCAAGGCATTCTTCTCCTCATTGGCTTTTTGGAGCTCTTTTGACATTTGACTTAGTCTATTCTTTAAGGTGTTATTTTCTTCAGTATTTTTTGGGTCTCCTTTAGCAAGTCTTGACTTGTTTTTCATGGTTTTATTGCACCACTCTCATTTCTCTTCCCAATTTTTCCTCTACTTCTCTTACTTGCTTTTCCAAATCCTTTTTGAGCTCTTCCATGGTCTGAGACCAATTCATATTTTTCTTGGAGACTTTTGCTGTAGGCTCTTTGACTTTGTTGACTTCTTCTGGCTGTATGGTTTGGTCTTCTTTGTCACCAAAAAAGGAATCTAGAGTTTTAGTTTGAGTGTGAGTTTGTTTTCACGGCCTGTTCATGTTCCCAGCTAACTGCTTGACCCTTGAGCATCTTGTCAGGGTATGACTGCTTGTAGAGTAGAGAGTACTTTGTCCCAAGCGTTAGGGACTGCTGTTTTCAGAGCTACTTCTACTCCACCATCACCCCAGGCTCTGTCACAGCTGCTGTGCTCCCCCCCCCACTGAACTGCCAACCAAGACCGCAATTCAGATCCAAGCAGGCACAGCAAGAGAACCTGGGTTTGTGCCCACGAAGTGCTCCTTGCATTCCTGCTCTGAACTGCTGCTAGATTCCTCCCACCGTGTGAGCCAGGAACTTGGGAAGCAGCTGATGCTGAAGCTCTGGAAGCAGCCTCAGGAGCTTCCTGCTGCTGCCACCACCAAGATAGCCCACTTCCACCACCCCCAGGGCTATTGGTCAGACTACTCTGAACTCGATTCCACGGTTTCCTACTAACCTGCCCTTTGTCATTTGTGAGTTGAGAAGTCTGGTAACTGCCACAGCTCAATGATTCATGGCCCTAAGGCCTGTTCCAGCCAGCTGACTCCACCTTTGGTCTGTCCTGGTATGGCCCAGGCTAGGCTGTCTGCTCCCAGCACTGTCTAATAGACCCTTTCCGATGATCATCCAGGCTCTCCTGGGCTGGAGATCTGTTTCCCTCTGCTGTTTTGTGGGTTCCGCAGCTCTAGAATTTGTTCAGAGCCATTTTTTACAGGTGTTTGGAGGTGTTTGCTTAAGCAAGTCCCTGCTTTTCAGCCGCCATCTTGAGTCTGCCCCCTAAGCATAACATACGCCGAGTTAGTAAATTGGAGGTTGAAGTTCTCTGAATCACTTTGGCTACTTGGAGATCACCTTTGGTTAGTATTATGTATAAAATCTTCATGATCATTAGTCAAGGACAATGTGACATATGGCTTCTGTATCTGTAGTCTATCTGGTTCAGATCTGTGAATGCTACAGTGTAAAAACCAACTAGAAAAGACAGGTCCTTTACAATCTGATATGCAGGTTTTATGTGTAGGAATTTTTCCAAAATTTCCAAGGAATATTTTCTCCTACCAAATGTAAATTTCATCCTCTTCACAGTATGGCTAATGTTTGGATGTGAAAAATAAACAAATATTAGTACACCCTGTCCCCAGACATCCAAGTGTTTTAAAAGTAAAAATGAAAAGAAAAGAAAGTGAAAAGGAGAGAAAAGAAAAGGAAAAGAAAGAAAACAGAAGAAAAGAAAGGAAAAGAAAGGAAAGGAAATATGGAAAATGAAAGTGAGGTAAGGAGGGGAAGCAGGAGAAAGGGAAGGAAAAAGAGGAGAGGAGGGGAAGGGAAAAGATTATGATTTTTACTGGGTTACATTTTAGTACAATGGTAGCTCACAGTTGCTTATACAGTACACATACATATTATTACTTCTATCCTGTCTATTTACTACATATCACATCAAGAGAAAATTTATTCAATTAAAATTGCACCATTGATTGACACCTAATAGGTAAATGAAATGGCAAGACACACAGAAACAATACAATGTATTTATATCATCCTATAGAGAATTTAATGTAGCCAGTCCAGTAAACTGTTCAGTTAGAAGATATCAAATTGCTTGCTATTAACTTTGCTCAAAATTGAATAATATGTCCATTCTCTCACAGAATAAAACATTTAGGCATGCCATTCAGCATTTGATTGGGTAGCCCAGAATAGCTCAGACTCAGTAAGAAGACCATGCCTACCATGTCATATGCGGCCTTGCTGTTCTCAGGAACATAATCAAGGTTAAAACCAAGGCAAGAAACAGGATATCCATTGGAACACCTGTTTAGCAATGCAATTTATATGGAACATATGATGTCTTTGAGATTGACATGAGTCATCTTCTTTCATGAAATTATGTGGAATGTAATTTTACAGGCAGGACATAGAGATCTGGCTGTATGACTCCAATTAATGTCAAAAGGAGTCAAGTGACTGTATGTGCCATTTTGAGAGTGTACCTATGAAAGAATGGCATGAATCGCCATGAATAGGAGGCATTTATTTTATAGAAAGTGTTGGTGGTAGTGTTAACCAGTATGATGTCATAGATTATTTGGATTAGTTTGGGTTAGGCATCAGGTTAGGATTTATTTGTTTGTTTTTTGGTTTTTTTTGGAGTGGGGAAGGCAGGGCAATTGGGGTTAAGTGACTTGCCCAAGGTCACACAGCTAATAAGTGTATCAAGTATCTGAGGTTGGATTTGAACTCAGGTCCTCCTGACTCTAGGACCGGTGCTCTACTCATTGTGCCACCTAGCTGCCCCCATCAAGTTAGGATTTACAGAGAAGTCTTGAGTGTGTTCTCCAAAGAACTCCAGACTTGTTCTAAGATTCAGAAAAGTTGTTAACATTTGTAAGCTGACTATAATAATATAAGGGCAGTTAGGTGGTGCAGTGGATAAAAGCACTTGCCCTGGAGTCAGAAAGACTGGAGTTCAAATCTGTCCTCAGACCCTTACTAGCTTTGTGACCCTGAGTAGTCACTTAATTCCTGCCTGCATAAAGCTAGAGAAGGAAATGACAAAGCACTCCAGTATCCTTTCCAAGAAAGCCCTATGGACAATTGGTCTAAGAGTTAATGAAGAGCTGGACATGACTAAACAACAACAAATAGTAATGTAATATTTGTCTAATGTATATGGAATAGTACTTGAACCAAAGGAACAACAGCAAAGTACTTTCCTAAGAAGAATATACAGGCTTTTTGCTGTTTGGTCATTTTCAGTTGTGTCCAATACTTTGTGACCTCATTTGGGATTTTCTTGGCAAAGATACTGGAATGGTTTGCCATTTCTTCCTCCAATGCATACAGATAAGGAACTGAGGCAAACAGAGTTAAGTGATGCTCAGGGTCACATAACTAGTATCTGAGGCTAGATTTGAACTTAGGAGGAGCAGTCTTCCTGACTCCAGGCCTGGCACTCCATCTACTGAGCCACCTAGCTGCCCTGTATATAGGTTTGCTGGTTAAATTAACACTGTCCTCCCATCCCTCAGCCTTGCAACCTAGGAGTTCACCTGAATTCCTCACTATCTTTCACAGCACTCTGCCTCCCATTCCCATCCCCACTCCCATCCCTATATCCAAACTGTTCCCAAGGCCTGTTGATTTCACCTTTGGAACATCTATCTAAAAGGCCCCCTACTCTTCTCTGACACTGCCACCACTCTAGTATATACCCTCATCATCTCATGCCTAGATTATTGCAATATCTTGCTGGTAGGTCTACCTTCCTCAAGTCTCTCCACTCCAATTCATCCTCCATTCAGCCACTAAAGTGATTTCCCTAAAGCAAAAAGTGTGATTGTGTCATACCCCTCCCCCCTACAGTGGCTTCCTATTGCCTCTAGAAATAAATATAGAATGCCGTTTGCCATTCAGAGCCCTTTATAACTTTGCCCCTTCTACCTTTCCATTTTTCTTATACATTAGTTCCCAACACAAATTCTTCAATTAAGTAACATTGACCTCCTCACTGTTCCACAAACAAAACACTCTAGTTCTCAGCTCCAGGCATTTTTTTTCCTATCTGCCTTGCCTGGAATCCCCTCCTTCCTTCATTGTCTTCTGACCTACCTAGCTTCTTTTCTAAAAATTTTTTTCTCAGTATTTTATTTATCCCCAATTACATGTAGAAACAATTTTAACACTTGTTTTTAAAACGTGAAGTTCCAAGTTCTCTCCCTTACTCCATCTCTACCCCCTTCATTGAAAAGGCAAACAATTTGATATAGGTTATACATGTGTAGTCATGTAAAACATATTTCCACATTAGTCACATTGTGAAAGAAAACATAGACCAAAAAAACCCTCAAAAATTAAAAAGTAAAAAAAGTATGCTTCCATCTGTATTCAGACTCCATCAGTTCTTCCTCTGGGGATGGATAGCATTTTTCAGCCTATGTCCTTCAGAGTTGTCTTGGATCATTGTATTGCTGGGAATAGCAAGTCATTAATAGCTGATCATCTTACAATATTGCTGTTACTTTGAACACAACACATTTCACTTTGCATTAGCTCATGTAAGTCTTTCCAAGTTTTTCTCAGAGCATCCTGCTCATTATTTCTTATAGCACAATAGTATTTGATCACAATCACATAGCACAATTTGTTTAGCCATTTCCCAGTTGATCCCCTAGATCAAAGGATATCCATGGTTTTATAGCTATTTGGGCACAGCTCCAAAATGCTCTACAGAATGGTTGAATTAGTTCACAATTCCACCCACAGTGCATTAATGTCTCATTTTCTGCACATCTCCTCCAACATTTGTCATTTTCCTTTTTTGTCCCACTAGCCAATCTAATAGGTATGAGGTGGTACATCAGAATTATTTTAATTTTCATTTCTCCAATCAATACTGATTTAGAACATTTCTTCATATGGCTATAGATGGCTTTGATTACTTCATCTGAAAACTGTTTATATCTTTTGGCCATTTATCAATTGGGGAATGGCTCTTATTTTTATAAATTTGACTCAGTTTTCTATGTTTGAGAAATGAGGTCTTTATGAGAAAAACTTGCTTCAAAATTTTTTCACAGTCACGATTGCTAACTGTATTTCTTTCTATCCTATTTCCCTCCCGCCATTTATTCTATTTTCTTTCTCCTTTCACCCTATCCCTCCTCAAAACTGTTTTGCTTCTGACTACCTCCTCTTCCAATCTGCTCTCCCTTCTATCACCTTCCCTTCTCTTATCCCCTTCCACTTCTACTTTCCTGTAGGTTAAGATAGATGTCTATACCTGACTGAATGTGTATGTTATTTCCTCTTTGAAACAATTCTAATGAGAGAAAGGTCCACTCACTCTCTCCCTCCACTTCCCCCACCTTCCCCTCCATTGAAAAAGCTTTTTATTGCCTCTTTTATGTGAGATAATTTACTCCATTCTGCCTCTCCCTTTTCCTTTCTCCCAGTACATTCCTCTCTCATCCCTTATTTTTTTAGATATCATGCCTTCGTATTCAACTCACACCTGTGCCTTATGTCTATATATACTCCTTCTAACTGCCTTAACAATGAGAAAGTTCTTATGAGTTACAAGTATCATCTTCCCATGTAGGGATATAAATGTTTAACCTTACTAATTCCCCTATGATTTTCCTTCCATGTTTACCTTTTTATACTTCTCTTGAGTCTTGTATTTTAAAGTCAGATTTTCTATTCAGCTCTGGTCTTTTCATCAAGAATGTTCGAAAGTCCTCTATGTCACTGAATGTCCATTCCACAAAGGATTAGACTCAGTTTTGCTGGATAGGTGATTCTCAATTGTAATCCTAGCTCCATTACCTTCTGGAATATCATATTCCTAGCCCTCCAATCATTTAATGTAGAAGCTGCTAAATCTTGTGTTATCCTAACTGTGGCTCCATAATACTTGAATTGTTTCTCTCTGATTGCTTGCAATAGTTTCTCCTTGAGATGAGAACACTGGCATTTGGCTATAATATTCTTGGGAGTTTTCATTTTGAGGTATCTTCCAGGAGATGATCCATGGATTCTTTTAATTTCTATTTTACCCTCTGATTCTAGAATATCATGACAGTTTTCCTTGATAATTTCTTGAAAAATGATGTGTAGACTCTTTTTTTGATTGTGGCTTTCAAGAAGTCCAATAATTTTAAAATTATCTTTCCTTGATCTGTTCTCCAGGTCAGTGGTTTTTCCAATGAGATATTTCACATTTTCTTCAATTTTTTCATTTTTTTGACTTTGTTCTACTGTTTCTTGATTTCTCATAAAGTCATTAGTTTCCATTTTCTTGATTATAATTTTTAAGGAATTATTTTCTTCACCGAGTTTTTGTACCTCCTTTTCCATTTGGCCAATTCTACTTTTTAAAGAGTTTTTTTCTTCAGTGAATTTTTGTACCTCTTTTTTTCCATTTGGCCAGTTCTATTTTTTAAGGTGTTATTTTCTTTAGCATTTTTTTGTGCCTCCTTTACCAAGCTGTTGATTCCTTTTTCATGATTTTCTTGCATCACTCTCATTTCTCTTCCACTTTCCCCCCTCTCTCTTACTTGATTTTTAAAATTCTTTTTGAGCTCTTTCAAGTCTGAGACCAATTAACATTTTTCTTGGAGGCTTTGAATATAGGAGCTTCAACTTTGTTATTTTCTTCTAAGTGTGTTGATCTTCCTTGTCACCACAGTAACTTTCTATGGTCAGAATTTCTTTCTGTTGTTTGTTAATTTTCCCAGACTATTTCTTGACTTTTAACTATTTCTTAAAGTGGGGCTCTGCTTCTAGGGTGGAGGGTGCACTGTCCCAAGCTTCAGGTATTTTGTGCAGCTGTTGTTAGAAAAATTTCTAGGGACCTGTAGGTTTTCAGTTCTTCCAAAGTGCTATGATATGAGAGATGTGTTTACTACTTTTCTGGCCTGTGAGTCACCATGAGTACTCTTTTCTGCCCTGAAACTGTGACGAGGGTCCTTGCTCCACTGGGACCTCAAGCTCTGGTGTGCTAGGGCTCCTCCTCTGCTGGGACTGCTACCTAGGACTGCAACCCAAATGTGAGCATGGGCAAAGCAACAGAGTCCTGCTCCCAGTTCCAGCAAGAAGACCTCTGTAGTCTTGATCCCTTTACTATCTGTGGGTTGAGAGCTCCAGAAACAGCTGCTACTGTTGCTGCTGATTCAGTCAATCCCAAGTCCTGCTACCAGTTTGCTGAAGACTGGTCTGTACTGGCATAGTCTGCACTGGACTGTGCTCCATTCTCAGCCAGGTGCAACAGACCTTTCCTGCTGACCTTCTAAATTTTCTTTGACTGGAAAATTATTCCACCCCATCTTTTTGTGGATTCTGCCACTCCAAAAATTGTTTTATGGCATTATTAAAGATACTTGGAGAGGGTTGGGGGAAAGCTCAGGAGAGTCACTGCCTTTTCTCTGCCATCTTGGTTCCACCTTCCATAATTCTACTTGGCTTCTTTTAAGTTCTAACTAAAATCTCACTTTCTACAGGAAGCCTTACCAACCTCTCTTAATTCCAGTGCCTTTCCTCTGTTAATCAGTTCTTATTTATTCTGTATATAGCTTGCTTTTTATATATTTGTTTGCATGTTTTTTTTCCCTATTAGATTGTAAGCTCCTTGAGGGCATGGACTGTTGTTTTTTTTTTTTTTTGCTTCTTTATATTTCCAAACACTTAGCACAGTGCCTGGCACATAGTAGGTACTTAATATATGTTTTATTGATTGATTGAAATGTATCCTATTCTTCCCTATCCTCAGGGGAGAGAAGACTATCATGACCATCATCATTGGAAAATTCCTATAATGGTTTCTAGAACTGGATAGACTTCTGTGCTTTGTGTTGATGAAGTAGAAAATTGAATTTGGAGTCAGAAGATTTGGTGGCAGGGGCTTGACATCTTTGTCTTCATCTGCAAGCTTAATAAGCATGTGATAAGCATGACACCTATGCCTTCATCCAAATCATTGATTTGAATTGGAGATTCATTCTTTATTGAATGGAGAAATATAGCACTTCGTTAGAGATCTTTCTAAAAGTTGATACTTATTCATTCACTGACACCCTGTGGGAATGGTTGTTCAACTAGTTTTTGATCAACTTAACTGTACTATCATCTATTCCACATGTCTCTATTTTGGCCACAGGAATATCGTGAAAGAATTCCTTTGCGAAATCTAGATAAACTCTGACTACAGCATTACCCTGATCTAAAAATCCTCTCAGATAAGAAAATGAAGTTATTCTAGTATGGCTTGTTCTTAATGAATATATGCTGTTTTCATAATGACCATTGCTTCTAATTCTGATTGCTCACAAAGCATCCCTTTAGCAATCAATTTTTAGTATTTTGCCAAACCTACAGTAGAAAAATACGCTAATGTGCTTTCTTCCGTTTGTTACTGTTCTCTGTGATTTTTCAAAGACCATTGACGGATTTATTAATGACATCCTCAATTTCATTTTAAAAGGTTGAATGAAAAAATGAATAATGAAATAAAAAATAAAATGAAATATAAAATAAAAAAATAAGCATTCATTTTTTCTCTCTCCTATATCACTTCCTATCACCACCCATCACCTAATGAAAAAAGAGAAAAAGAAAGCATAACAAATACACATAGTTGAAGAAAACAAATGCTTGCACTTACCATGTCCAAAACTGTACCTTTTATTCTTCTTCTCAGGTCCGTTAGTCAGTCATCCAAAAACTGTTTATTAAGTGTCTACCTTGTGTCAGGCATTATACTAAGCACTGGAAATACAGATATGAAAAAAAGACAATCCCTGCTGTCAAAGAGCTTACAATCTAGTTAGGGAAGACAACACACAAAAGTAGGTGAAAAAGGGAGAATCCTTTTAATTAGGAGGGAGGTTGATCTTCTTTCATCTTCAGTCCTATTAAATCATGATATATCTAGGCATTGATCATATTTCTCAAGTCTTTAAAAGTTTTGTTTTTCTTCATATTTTTATTGTACCAGTTTTTCTCTCCTGGTTCTGCTCACTGCACTCTACAAGTCAGTCAAGTGTTCTCTGAAACCACAGATCTATCTATTTATCATTGCTTATGTCATAACAAAATTCCATTACATTTTATACTATAATTCATTCAGTCATTCCTTAATAGATGGGCACCCCCTTTCTTTCAAGAGTTTTACTTTTATAAGGCGAACTTGTGCAAATAAGTTTCCTTCATTCATTGATCTCTTTGGAGTACAAATCTAATAGTGATGTCATAACTGTAGAAAAGGGTATGCAGAATTCAGTGACTTTTGGGGATGTATTTCCAGCTAGACTAATAAACAGCTAGACTAAGCCACAGCTCCAACAGTGTATTAGTGTGCCTGTTTTACTGCAGCCTTTCCAAAAATTGTCCTTTCCCCTACCTTTTTTTGTCAGCTTTGCTGGTCTGATACATGTGAAATAAAACTTCAGAGTTGTTTTAATTTTCATTTGGGCAGCTAGTGGTGCAATGGATAGAGCTCTAAGCCTGGAGTCAGGAAGACTCTTCTTTCTAAGTTCAAATATGGCCTCAGATACTTACTAGCTGTGTGACCCTGGGCAACTCGCATAATCGTGTTTACCTCTGTTCCTCAACTGTAAAATAAGATGGAGAAGGAAAACCCCAAATGGGGTCATGACTGAACAAATTTTCATTTCTTGGATTATTACTAACAGGACATTTTTTTTCTTATGAAAATAAGGATGCTGATAGTTTAGATTTCTTCATTTGAAAATTGCCTATTCATATCCTGTTTCCATTTAGCTATTGGGGAATGTCTCTTGTTTTTATAAATTTCAATCAATTCCTTATGTGTCTGGAACATATTTTTTATCAGATAAATTTGCTAGAATGATTTGTTTTCCTTAGTTACTTATTTCTTTTCTAAGTTTAACACCATTCTTTTGCCTATAAAAACAAAAAAAAACTTTATATAATCAAAATTGTCTATTTTATCAACTGCAACCATAATTATCCCTTGTTTGGTTATGAACTCTTCCCCTAGCCATAGAGCTGAAAGTTAATGTCTTCCTTGCTCCCTTAATTTGTTTATGATGTCACTTTTTATGTTGTACTTTGGAACTTATTTTGACAAATGGAGTGAGGTGTTAGTTTATACCTAATTTCTACCAGACAGCTATCTAGTTTTATATTTACAATTTCTTTAAGTCTCTGCAACCACTCAGAAGAGTTTGACATGAACAGTCCCACAGAAAAGACAATGAGGAAAGAGAGTATCTATTGTCCAGATTATGACATACACTTTCCTGGACAACCTATAGGTCCTTTCCAAATCAGTTTATATGTCTGGAACAGGTAATTCTAATAGACCATAGAGTGGGTCCAGAGTGAAACAAGAGGAGGGTGGGACAGATTGTCTTCAGGAAATGCAAACCTCTTTTGATGACTCCAAGCTTTTCCCAGAAACAAAGGCAATTCTGTAATACCATTATGCTACTAGTGTTGTTGTATGGCTGTGAGACATGAAATATTAGTTTCTAAATAACTGAAAATGGTTATCACATTAAAGATGGAGAGGTGCATAGTGGATGTCAACAGGTTGCAACATATAATCCTTGAGGGACTTTGAAGAAGAATAGGAGTAAAAGTTACAACCCAGGAAATTTGTGACAATGCATTCAGTACTTGCTTCGCTATCTTTCTCTCCTCCATCTGCCTTCCCTTCCCAAACCCTGCTCTTTGTCCCCACTGTAACTTCCAATCCCTCAACTCCTCAGTTCTCTTCCAAGCCACTACCCTTGTACAAGACGTATTCTCCTGTCCCTATCTTGACTCCCTTGTGAACCCGTTCAGCTATATACTTTCCTCTTCTCTTGAGTCTCTTGTTGCCTCATCATCTTGCTAATTGTGCCTTGTCAAGCTTTAGCCTTGTACCATTCTCTCCATCTACTGCCTCTATTCCTATATACATGCTGCTGATGAAGGTGGAAGAAACAATTCAACCCTTATGACTAGGTCTACTACAAATTTAAAACATCAATTTGCCCTTACTAGTACAAGGCAATCTTTTCATATCTCTCATTAACTTTCTATCCCACCAATGACAGTGGGTCTTCCAAACCTTTTCATCCCTCTTCAAACCTCCCATGACTTCCCTTCTTCCCATTCATCTTCTTGCTCCTTCCTTATATCACTGATCCAGATACCTTCTGCCTCTATGTTCTCCACCCCTATTTCATATGATGACACAACATTTTCCCTCTCTGAGGATAACCCCTCTACATGCACAATTCATCCCATCTCCTCCAGCAGTTTGCCCCCTCTAATGATTTCCATTCTCTCACTTTTCTTCCACCCTACCTTGTCTACTGGCTGCTTTCCTTTTGCCTATAAACATGTTAATGTCTCTCCCATCCTGAAAAAATCCTCATTTGATCCTTCTAGTTGTTGTCACATATTTATCCTGCCTTTTGTGTCTAAACTCCTTAAGAAGGCCACTCTCCCTCCTCTCGCTCTACAAAACTATTTTCTCCAAAGTTACCAGTGATTTCTTTATTGCCAAATCCAAGGACCTGTTCTTAGTCCTCACTGAGGATTTTCTCAATCCTCATCTTGAACTCTCTGCAGCCTTCGACATTGTCTATTACTCCCTTCTCCTTGACACTTTCTCTCTAATTTTTCAGGATACTGCTCTTTACTGGTTCTCTTCCTACCTATTTGATCACTCCTTTTCAGTCTCCTTTTCTGGATTTTCAACCAGGTCCTACCTTCTCAGGTTTTCATCCTGGTCCTTCTTATTTCCTTCTATATTATTTCATTTTGTGATCTCTTCAGTTCCCATGGATTCAATTATCATCTCTATGCTGATGAATCTCAATTCTATTTATCCAGCCCTAACCTCTCTGCTAACCTCCAGTCTCCCTGACCTCACATCTCTAATTGCCTATTAGACATCTATTACTGGATGTCCTATAGACAACTTAAATTTAATACATCCAAAACTGAACTCATTATCTTTCCCTCAAACCTTCCCCCTTTTCAAGCTTCCCTATTACTGTGGAGGGCACCACTATCTTCCGATTCCTTAGACTTACAATGTAGGTGTCAACTTTGACTCCTCACTATCTCTCCCCCTCATATCCAATACATTGCCAAGGCATGTCGATTATACCTTTGTAACATTTCTCAAATATATCCCCTGCCTTTTTTCCTTAGTATTAATATTAATTACCACTACTCTGGTACAAGTCCAAACCTCCTTACTCCTGGACTACTGCTGCTCAGTCTGCCTACCACAAGTCTCTCCCTACTCCAGTCCATTTGCCAAAGTGAATTTCCTAAAGAGGTCCAAAAATATCACTCCCCACCCCATCCCATTCAATCAATTCCAATTGTTCCCTATCACCTCCAGGATCAAAAATAGCATCTTCTGTTTGATGGTCAAAGCGCTTCATAATCTAGCCCGTGTAACCAGAATGGCCTTTGTTTTCTTTGAATGACTCAGCTTACCTCATTGAGCCTCTGGACACTGTGGCTTGCTCTTCCGGGGCAGGAGGCTCGGGGAGCATGCGGGGAAGCAGACAACTTCCTGTGTGATGAGTCATGGGGCTGGCTGAGGGGAGGTGTTAATGTCTATGCTAGGGGGAGGGGCCAACTCAGGAACCAATCGGCCCTGGTCATTTGGGCGGAGCTTGATGATGTCAAAAACCCTATAAGAGGGGAGAGGACAGCTTGAAGATTCCTCTTTCCTTTTCCGGTTTGAGCCAGCGACAGTTACGACAGTTACGTCAGTTACAGCGACCGTTACATCGTCAGTTTCAGTTGCAGTTTCAGTTGCAGACACAGACACAGCTGAGGCAGGAGCTGCCAGTAGCAGAGCTGACCTACGGGAGGAAGCTGAACAAAGACTTCAGTCCAGTGGGTAATCTTATTACCATAAAAGGGGGAAACATGATTTTGCTTTACGCAATCATGTTTCTCTGTAGCCTCCTGGTTACTCTTTCAAGGCGTACTTATTGGGCCTGGAAGATTATGATCAACATATCAAAATGGGGTTGCTGGTTCATGGGTTGGTTACTGTTGAGCCTAAATAAATGTTTTGATTCTTCTGCCTTCTACTTTGAGAGTTTCTTATATCCGGCGGTTCCGAACCTTTCAGACATGTTTATGATCCTCTTTGAGATTATAAACTCTGCCCTCCTGATACATTTGGCGTCACGAACAGGATCGCTAGGTATAAGATCTCTATTTAGAAGCAGAACAATTTCAGAGGAAGAGATGAATATCCCAGGATGGGAGGATCCATTTTATTCCTCCCTAGCAAAAGAATTGGCTAAAAAAGCTGGACCCTGTGAAAACTGGGAACCAAGGCTACGGAAAGGAGATCCTAGGGATTTGGAAAAGTGTTTACGAGAAGTTGGGATTCAGTCAGGGGCATCACTATCTAGGCAAAGCTGGATAGTGTTATCAGCCTACCGGCTAGTATACGAAAGATTGAGATTAAGTGAAAGACATGGGGGCACTCCTACCCCACAGGAAGAAGGGGAATCTCAGATAGCAGAAGACCAAACTGACTCAAATGAGAACTTTTCTATTAATGTGGCTAAGAGCAACAGGAGACCAAAAAAGCCCAGAGTGCATTTCAACCCAGCCCAGAAAGAGCCTGATTGCCTGCTTCGTCCTAGCCATGGTGGCAGAGGAAGTGAGTGGAGAGAGAATGAGACAATGTTAGGGGCTGAGGCACAAAACACTACTGGGGTTCAGGATGTGCCTCACACAGAGAATAGGAGATGGTTAAATGATCAGACAAGGGCTCGACCCATACAAAGGAGGAAGACAGAAACCCGAGGTGAAGATTCAGTTACAAGGGAAATTCAGGAAGATTTCTCACCGCAAGAGGTCACAGATATTTTGAGTAGATTCAGCCAAAGAATAGGAGAACCATTGATATCTTGGATGGTAAGACTCAGTGATCAAGGGGCCGGTGGAATATCAGTAGATGGGACAGACTGCATGAGATTCATAGGTATCAGCCATGATCCTCTAGTTCAACAAGCTTTTAGGGAACATCATCAGCAAGGAGATGGTGATAGCAGGACTACTCTGTTGGCATTAGCCGCTGTGGGATGCAATAAGAGATATGCTACTGATTCTATGTGGCCCACTGAGCACAGACCCTGGTATTCACTTAGAGATTGTATCATGAGACTAAAGGAGGAGGTAATGAAGACTGCCATTATGACAGGAACTGCAGACAAATATTACAATGATTCAATGGAACTGCCTCATAGGAATTTAATAATTAGGACAGCTCCCCCTGCTTATAAACAACTAATTTTGAATTTATTACTTGGAGAAGTAGGGAGCCGTCTTACAACAGTGATAAATAAGATTTTACAGTTACATGACTTAGGTGACTGGGGAGGGGATAGATCTCCTCGAGAGAGAAGGGTGAATAACCAGCAAACTTGGCGCCAAAGGAGAGTAACAAGGAAAGAAATGTTTACTGCTTTATTGAGAGCAGGGGTAGGTTTTGAAATGATAGATGGAATTCCAACCAATGAATTATACAGAATGTATAGAGGACTTGATAACACGAGAAATAGGGAAATAAGAACTGCTCCTGCAAGCCTACAAGCCACTCAGACTGAAGGTGACCTTGTGTGATTAACGGATGAAAACTTGTACATTTGGAGAAAGGCTGGGAGGACAATCTTAGTCTCTGTCTAGGATGGGATCCTCTTGGCTTCCTCATTATGTTCCTTTTGAAAAGAAACATTTCCCACCTGAGTTTGGCTCTGATGTTGGATCTTTGCATAACTGAAATCTCAACCAAACTTGAGATGATTTTATTTGAAGAATTATAGTCCATACTTGTCTATTCTTTTTGTCCTTTGTTTTGGCTAACCTTGTTGCTAGTTTTGTTTCCTTCAGGCTTAAGCACCCTGCACTTTCCGGTGACTGCCTAAGCATGTAGCATTCTTGGAATTCCTGCCAGCTCGTTAAAGAAATGACCTCTGGAATGGGACTTTTTGGGGGCAGGGCCATCTCTACATCCAATTTCAGCATGAAGAAGCTATGGAAAATGAGACCTTCACCCCTCACCCCAAGATTTTGAGCCCCAATCGTTCAAGGGGGGGGTGGAAATGATGATAGTGTTCTGTTTACTTATTTTGTGTTATCCTTGCTGTGTTGTTTTATTGTTATGATATTATTGATCCTATGTAATGGATACAAGGATTTAGGGGTGGACATTTGAATTGTTGATAATTGTTTTGGGGATGATTGATTGAAGAGATTGTTTTGCTGGGATCTAGGGGTGGATCGCATTTGAATCGTTAACCAATGTTTGGGAATGTCACTGAATGATATGTTTTGCTTTATTATGAATAATATGTTTTAGTTTCCTTTGTAATTGGATCACAATGTATGTTCTAGGATACATAGCTGATTAGATTATGTATCCTATAACAAGGGGTGGAGTGTAACCAGAATGGCCTTTGTTTTCTTTGAATGACTCAGCTTACCTCATTGAGCCTCTGGACACTGTGGCTTGCTCTTCCGGGGCAGGAGGCTCGGGGAGCATGCGGGGAAGCAGACAACTTCCTGTGTGATGAGTCATGGGGCTGGCTGAGGGGAGGTGTTAATGTCTATGCTAGGGGGAGGGGCCAACTCAGGAACCAATCGGCCCTGGTCATTTGGGCGGAGCTTGATGATGTCAAAAACCCTATAAGAGGGGAGAGGACAGCTTGAAGATTCCTCTTTCCTTTTCCGGTTTGAGCCAGCGACAGTTACGACAATTACGTCAGTTACAGCGACCGTTACATCGTCAGTTTCAGTTGCAGTTTCAGTTGCAGACACAGACACAGCTGAGGCAGGAGCTGCCAGTAGCAGAGCTGACCTACGGGAGGAAGCTGAACAAAGACTTCAGTCCAGTGGGTAATCTTATTACCATAAAGGGGGAAACATGATTTTGCTTTACGCAATCATGTTTCTCTGTAGCCTCCTGGTTACTCTTTCAAGGCGTACTTATTGGGCCTGGAAGATTATGATCAACATATCAAAATGGGGTTGCTGGTTCATGGGTTGGTTACTGTTGAGCCTAAATAAATGTTTTGATTCTTCTGCCTTCTACTTTGAGAGTTTCTTATATCCGGCGGTTCCGAACCTTTCAGACATGTTTATGATCCTCTTTGAGATTATAAACTCTGCCCTCCTGATACAGCCCCCTACCCTAACTTTCCAGTCTTACTCTTCCATACCTTACTCTCTTCCAGGTACTCTGTGATCCAGTGGCTTGATCCTCCTTACTGGTTCTCCTCTCTAACTTCTGGGAGTTTTACTGCCTGTCCCCCATGCCTGGAATGTTCTTCCATCATATTTCTATATCCTGGCTTTCCTGACTTCATTTAAGTCCCAGCTAAAATCTCACCAGACAGAAAGCCTTTCCTAATCCCTCTTTATTCTTGAGTTTTCCCTCTTGTGATTATTTACTATATGGCCTGCATAGACCTTGTTTGAACATAGCTGTTCACATGTAGTCTCCCTCATTCAATTGTGAGCTCCTTGAGAGCAGAAACTGCCCTTTATTTTTCTTTGTATCCCTAGTGCTTAGCCCCTTGCTGGGCACATACAAAGTTAATAAATGCTTATTGACTGACTGAATGAATTTTTAAAAATTATTAAGTATCTACCTACTATGTGCCAAGAACCCTGCTAAGCACCAAGAATACAAATACAGAAGGAAAGACAGTCCTTGCTTTTAGGAAGTATACATTCTACTAAGGAGAAACAATGCATAGAAGGGAGTGAAGTCTGGTGAGGGCTTTGGTTTGGACAGTTGTAGGGGTGGAGAATGGAGTCACAAGGGAGAGGACTGATACACTCTTTCCAAAACCAATGATGGAGTTGATTTTAGTATGGTTCCAAAACTGGAAATTAAAGAGAAGCACAGAGGGTATGAAAAATAGTGAGATTACCAGTTCTATCTATCTATCTATCTATCTATCTATCTATCTGTCTGTCTGTCTGTCTGTCTGTCTGTCTGTCTGTCTGTCTGTCTATCTGTCTATCTATCTGTCTGTCTGTCCGTCTGTCTGTGTCTATCTTTCTGTCCTCACACACAGACAGATGCATATATCCATATAGACGGGTATAGATATATAAATACAGACATAGATATGTGTGTATATGTAAATATATAGATGTATGTGTATATATGTATATGTGTGTATACATATACATACACACAAGAGGCTATGGATGACAGGTGGAAAGACTGTGGGTGCTCTGCTTGTATTTTTTTGATGCTGGGAGAAAGCAAGGCCATCTTGACATACTGAGTAGAACCCAGAGGTGTGTTGGAGCCAGATCTAACTGGCTTAGACAGCCAAATTTTTCAGCTTTCAGTGTGGGCACTTACATATCCCAAACTGGCAATCATAAATCAGTGTTTGATTTACCATTTTGTTGATTGTCTAGTTTCCATTGTTGTTCAGTTGTGTCATACTCTTTGTGACCCCACTTGAGGTTTTCTTTGGCAAAAGTGGTGGAGTGGTTTGCCGTTTCTTTGTCCAGCTCATTTTATAGATGAGGAAACTGAGGCAAACATAGTTACGGAAAACTGACGCAAAAAGGTTAAGTGATTTGCCCAGGGTCGTACAGCTAGTAAGTCTGAGGCCAGAAATATTAGTTTTCCTGAGTTCGGGTCAGATACTCTGTCCATTGCACTACCTCTAGCTGCCCTTGTCTAGACTTAAGAAAGTGTTCATGTAGATTAAATTTAAAAATGTAGAGAGAGGATGCCCTTTCCTTTCTGACCACTTGTTAAATATTACTTGAGCTCAGCAGACACTCATATTAAATTTTAAGCTCCTCCCATTAGATGGTAAACTCCTTGGGGACAGAGGTTGTCTTTTTGTCTCTTTTTGCATCCCTAGCATTTATCACATTGTTTGGCACATAGTAGGTGCTTAATAAATGTTTATTAATTTATTGGGAAGTGTAATAGAAGGCTCAGGGAAGGAAGTCATTACCAAACTAAAGCCCTGGAGAATTCAGGCTAATATTAGCGATGATGATGATGGTGATGATATACTTGAGGGTTAGCAAAGTACTTTGTATCCATTATCTTATCTGAGCCTCACAAAACCCATGGTAAAACCCTCCTGGTGAACTTAGGGGAGGATGTGGACCAGTACCATGTAGGATGGAAATCATGGGTGTGTTGTGAGTATCACGATTAGCTATCCTAATCAATAAAATCACAGCTCAATTTCAGTATTTGAGTGTCTGTTCAGATCATCCCATCAACCTCAAACAGTGTGCCTTGGTTCCATTAAAGAAAGAACTATCCCTTCCTTCTTACACACAGTAACCTAAAAAGCCCTTCTTGAAATTCCTAGAATGCATTATAAACCTAAATTTATATTGGGATTTAATCTTCCTGATTCAATTCTTAAAGGATCACACAACTTCTATATTTGCCCTTAGTTGTCTCTCCTCATTGTTATCTTTTGAAAATAACCTTTTAAAAATATGAGCCCATAACAGAGCTCTCGGTGCATCACACTGAGCTTTTTTTCTATTTTTTTAGAACCACCTCCTTTGTCAATGAGTGATTCTTAATTCTACAATTTCATCATCATCATTTCATCCTTTAGTCTCCCATCTATATTCCCATATGGAATATCGATCCGACTTTAAATGCCTGACCTTATTGATGTGGGTACTCTCTGTAGCAGTACAGATCACCACCCACCTATGCCTTCTCATCCTATGTGATTCTTCATCATGACTTTCCACAAATCTTCCATCAAGGATTTACCTAATGTGCTGGGGGACTTACCCGAGGCCTTGACATTCTGTGGATACCTCAGTAGAACTTGGACTGTACATATCTATTATTTCTCACTCCTAATAAATCAGCAGCCCATCTCTGTTCAGATCATACATTTCCTGCACGATCTCTTCAGTGTCACCTCCTGTGTCTAAACCATCACTGGTAATATGCTAGACTCTCTACCCCTTTTCTGGGAGGTAGGATGACACAGTGTTAAGAGCATTGCCTCTGGAGTAAGAGGACCTGGGTTCAAATGCCACCTCTGACAATTACCATGTGACCTTAGACAGTCACTTCACTTTTCTGTACCCCATGCAATTAAGTTGCAAGACAATTGTCTATCTGTACTGGTAGAGGGAGTTTCTTATCAGAAGTATATGAAATCACAATTAAGGTTTAAGAAAAAAATGTCTTCCACTTGATTTTAAGAAATAAACTTTACAAGGGAGGGAGGGAGAGAATTGGGAACTCAAAATTTGAAAAAAAAAGAATGCTAAAATTGTTTTTACATGTAATTTGTAAAAAATAAAATACTAAATAAAAAAATTTAATTTTCCATATACAAAACAGGGGAAGTATGGTTAGAAAGCAATTTGTTTAAAAAAGATCTGATGGTTTTAATGGACTATACCCTTAAGCTGAGTCAACTGTGACACATGGCAGACAGAAAAACTAATGCGATCTTTGTTGGCATTGAAAGACAGACATTACTTAGAAAATAAGGGCATGATAGCCCCCTGTTACTCTGCCCAGCTAAGACCACATCTGGAGTATTATGTTTAGCTCTGCAAACCACAGTCGAGGAAGGACAAGTTAAGCTGGAGTGCGTCTAAAAGGGGACAAACAGAATAAATAGTTAAGGATCTCAAGTTCACGGCAGATGAGGATTGGTTCAGCCAACATTGGAGATGTTCATCTTAGAGAACAGAAGACTCATGGGGAACATGATAACTACTTTCATGTACTTGAAAGGCTGTCATGTGGAAGAAGGATTACTTCTTCTGTTTGGTACCCAAAGGCAATACTAGGAGCAATGAGTGGAAGTTA